>NC_057399.1:65215204-65308400 GCF_019320065.1 Cervus canadensis | reverse complement strand
TGGGAGATGCAAGACGAGCCTGCATTGAAGTCACTGCAGGGATATCCAGCCTTATTTCGAGTCAGGGCATCGCGGTGTCCATTCCACTTGAGGCCGCAAACTCAGGGTCCCTCTCACATACCTAGAGCTGAGAGAAGCCTCCTCTTGAGGTGCTTGTGGTGAGGTGGTATTTCTCTGGAGTCAAAGCCAGGAACTAACCTCTCATCTCGAGTTGATTTTTGGTCCACGGAGCTCTTTCGTGTTGCTACAGTGACCTCAGGATCCCTCTAGCCTTGAAACAGTGTTCTTGGTGTTTCTCTGGAGTGCCATCGAGGAAATCAAGGGTCCTTTCTTGTGTGATGTGCAACACGGAATTTCTCTGCACGCAGTGCAGGGGAATCGGGCCTCATCTCGCGGCGAGGGGGAAGTCTCATGGTTTTTCTCGAGTTGCGGCGGGAACCTGGGGTATATTCTCGAGGTAGGACTGGGATGGCCCTTCCACACACGTGTTTGTTCAGCGACGTCAGGACTCCTGCCTAGTTGCGAGGGACAACTCGGGATTCTCCTCGAGGCTTGGCAGGGTAATTGGGACGCCTCTCCAGCTGAGGCGGGAGACCAAGGGTCCCTTTCCACGTGCCACAGTAATCCTGGGACTCCTAACAAGTTTCACGAGAAGTCAGGCATCGTCTTCTTTTGAGGCACTGATCTCCGCGAACCTCCTACCAAGTTTCATGAAACGTGTGATAAAGAAATGGAGCATGAAAACGTCTGAAAAATACGAGGAGCATGAAAAGGTCTGAAAAATAAGAAGAGCCCGAAAAAGTGTGAAAAAAATGAAGAGCATGAAAAGGTCTGAAAAATATGAAGAGCAAGAAAAGTTTTGAAAAATATGAAGAGCACGAAAAGACCTGGAAAGTACGAGGAGCACGCAAAGGTGTGAAAAATACTGGGTGCATGAAAAGGTGTGAAAAATATGAGGAGCATGAAAAGATGTGAAAAATATCAGCAGCATGAAAAGGTGTGAAAAATATGAAGAGCCTGAAAAGATGTGAAAAATCTGAAGAGCATGAAAAGGTTTGAAAAATACGAGGAGCATGAAAATATGTGAAAAATACGAGGAGCATGAAAAGGTCTGAGAAATACGAGGAGCATGAAAAGGTGTGAAAAATATGAGGAGCATGAAACACTCTGAAAAACACGAGATCATGAAATGGAGTGAACAACACGAAGAGCATGGAAAGCTGTGAAAAATATCAAGAGCATGAAAAGGTCTGAAAAATATGAAAAGCATGAAAATGTGTCAAAAATATGAAGAGCATGAAAAGGTGTGAAAAATACGAAGAGCCTGAAAAGGTGTGAAAAACACGAAGAGCATGAAAAGGTGTGAAAAATACGAAGAGCTTGAAAAGGTGTGACAAATACGAAAAGCATGTAAAGTTCTGAAAAATACGAGGAGCATGAAAAGGTCTGAAAAATACGAGGAGCATGAAGACGTCTGAAAAATACGACGAGCATCAAAAGGTCTGAAAAATATGTAGAGCATGAAAACGTGTGAAAAATATGGGGAGCATGAAAAGGTGTCAAAAAAATGAAGAGCATGAAACGGTGTCAAAAATATGAGTAGCATGTAAAGGTTGAAAAAAAGAGGAGCATGAATTTGTATAAAAAATATGAGGAGCATGAAACGGTGTGAAAGATATGAAGAGCATGAAAAGGTGTGAAAAATATGAGGAGCATGAAAAGTTGTGAAAAATACCAGGAGCATGAAGAGGTGTGAGAAATACAAACAGCATGAAAAGTTGTGAAAAATACGAGGAGCATTAAAATGTCTGAAAAATACGAGAGCATGAAAAGGTGTGAAAACATGAAGAGCATGAAAAGCTGTGAAAAATATAAAAAGCATGAAACGGTCTGAAAAATATAAAGAACATGAAAATGTGTGAAAAATATGAATAGCATGAAAAAGTGTGAAAAGTACGAGGATCATGAAAAGGTCTGAAAAATACGAGGAGCATGAAAACGTTTAAAAATACGAGGCACGTGAAAAGGTCTGAAAAATATGTAGAGCATGAACAGGTGTCAACATTTTGAGGAGAATGAAAAGGTGTGAAAAATATGAAGAGCATGAAAAGGTGTCAAATATATGAGGAACATGTAAAGGTGTGAAAAATATGAGGAGCATGAATCTGTATGAAAAATATGAGGAGGATGAAACGGTGTGAAAAATATGAATATCATGAAAAGGAGTGAAAAATATGAGGAATTTGAAAAGGTGTGACAAACACGAAGAGCATGAAAAGGTCCGAAAAATACGAAGAGCTTGAAAAGGTGTGACAAATACAAACAGCATGAAAAGTTGTGAAATATACGAGGAGCATTAAAATGTCTGAAAAATACGAGAGGATGAAAGGTGTGAAAAACATGAAGAGCATGAAAAGCTGTGAAAAATATAAAAAGCATGAAAAGGTCTGAAAAATATGAAGAGCATGAAGAGGTGTGAAAAATATGAAGAGCATGAAAAAATGTGAAAAATAAGAAAAGCATAAAAGGGTGTGAAAAACATGCAGAGCATGTAAAAGTGTGGAAAATAAGAAGAGCATGAAAAGGTGTGACAAATCCGAGAAGAATGAAAAGTTGTGAAAAATACGAGGAGCATGAAAAGGTGTGAAAAATATGAATAGCATGAAAAGGTGTGAAAACTACGAGGAGCATGAAAAGGTCTGAAAATACGAGGAGCATGAAAACGTCTTAAGAATATGAGGCGCATGAAAAGGTCTGAAAAATATGTAGAGCATGAACAGGTGTCAAAATTATGAGGAGAATGAAAAGGTGTGAAAAATATGAAGAGCATAAAAGGTGTCAAAAATATGAGGAGCATGTAAAGGTGTGAAAAATATGAGGAGCATGAATCTGTATGAAAAATATGAGGAGCATGAAACGGTGTGAAAAATATGAAGAGCATGAAAAGGTGTGAAAATTATGAGGAGTATGAAAACGTCTTAAAAATACGACGAGCATGAAAAGTTCTGAAAAATATGTGGAGCATGAAAAGGTGTCAAAAATATGAGAAGAATGAAAAGGTGTGTAAAATATGAAGAGCATGAAAAGGTGTCAAAAATATGAGGAACATGTAAAGGTGTGAAAAATATGAGGAGCATGAATCTGTATGAAAAATATGAGGACGATGAAATGGTGTGAAAAATATGAATATAATGAAAAGTTGTGAAAAATATGAGGAGTTTGAAAAGGTGTGAAAAATATGAGAGCATGAAAAGGTGTGAAAAACACGAAGAGCATGAAAATATGTGAAAAATAAGAGCAGCCTGAAAAGGTGTGAAAAACACGAAGAGCATGGAAAGGTCCGAAAAATACCAAGAGCTTGAAAAAGTGTGACAAATACAAACAGCATGAAAAGTTGTGAAAAATACGAGGAGCATGAAAAGGTGTGAAAAATACGAGGAGCACGAAAAGGCCTGAAAAATACAAGGAGCATGAAAGGGTCTGAAAAATACGAGGGGCATGAAAAGGTCTGAAAAATACGAGGAGCATGAAAAGATCTGAAAAATACGAGGAGCATGAAAAGGTCTGAAATATACGAGGAGCATGACAAGGTCTGAAAAATATGAGGAGCATGAAATGGTCTGAAAAGTACGAGGAGCATTAAAAGGTCTGAAAAATGCGAGCAGCATGAAAAGGACTGCAATATATGAAGAGCATGAAACGGTGTCAAAAATATGAGGAGCATGTAGAGGTGTGAAAAATATGAGGAGAATGAAACTGTATGAAAAATCTGAGGAGCATGAAATGGTGTGAAATATACGAGGAGCATGAAAAGGTTTGTAAAATACGAGGAGCATGAAAATGTGTGAAAAATATGAAGAGCATGAAAGGGTATGAAAAATATGAGGAGCATGAAATGGTGTGAAAAATAAGAGGAGCATGACATGGTTTGAAAAAATGAGGAGCATGAAAAGATCTAAAAATTAAGAGGAGCATTTAAAGGTCTGAAAAATACGAGGAGCATGAAAACTCTGAAAAATACGAGGAGCATGAAAAGGTGTGAAATATACGAGGAGCATGAAAAGGTCTGAAAAATATGAAGAGCATGAAAAGGTGTCAAAAATATAAGGAGCATGAAAAGGTGTGAAAAATACGAAGAGCCTGAAAAGGTGTGAAAAATACGAAGAGCTTGAAAAGGTTTGACAAATACAAAGGGCATGTAAAGTTTTGAAAAATACGAGGAGCATGAAAGGGTCTGAAAAATACGAGGAGCATGAAAAGGTCTGAAAAATACGAGGAGCATGAAAAGATCTGAAAAATACGAGGAGCATGAAAGGGTCTGAAAAATACAAGGAGCATGAAATGGTCTGAAATACACGAGGGGCATGAAAAGGTTTGAAAAATATGAAGAGCATGAAAAGGTGTCAAAAATATGAGGAGCCTGAAAAGGTGTGAAAAACATGAAGAACATTAAAAGATGTCAAAAATATGAGGAGCATGAAAAGGTGTGAAAAATATGAGGAGCATGAAAAGGTGTGAAAAATATGAAGACCATGAAAAGGTGTGAAAAGTATCAACAGCATGAAACTGTCTGAAAAATATGAGGGGCATGAAAAACTGTCAAAAATATGTGGAGCATGAAATGGTGTGAAAAAAGTGAAGAGCATGAAAAGGTGTGGAAAATATGACGAGCATGAAACGGTGGGAAATATACGAAGAGCATGAAAAGGTGTGAAAAAGACGAGGGGCATGAAAAGGTGTGAAAAATATGAGGAGCATGAAACGGCCTGAAAAATTCGAAGAGCAAGAAAAGGTGTGAAAAAGCCAAAGAGCATGAAAAGGTCTGAAAAATACGAGGAGCAAAAAAGGGTGAAAAATACGAAGAGCATGAAACGTGTGATAAATAAATGGAGCATGAAAAGGTCTGAAAAATACGAGGAGCATGAAAAGGTCTGAAAAATACGAGGAGCATGACAAGCTCTGAAAAATATGAGGAGCGTGAAATGGTGTGAAATATACGAGGAGCATGAAAAGGTGTGTAAAATACGAGGAGCATGAAAATATGTGAAAAATATGAAGAGCATGAAAGGGTATAAAAAATATGAGGAGCATGAAATGGTGTGAAAAAATGAGAAGCATGAAAAGATCTGAAAATTAAGAGGAGCATTTAAAGGTCTGAAAAATACGAGGAGCATGAAAAGCTCTGAAAAATACGAGGAGCATGAAAAGGTCTGAAAAATATGAAGAGCATGAAAAGGTGTCAAAAATATAAGGAGCATGAAAAGGTGTGAAAAATACGAAGAGCAGGAAAAGGTGTGAAAAATACGAAGAGCAGGAAAAGGTGAAAATTATCAAAAGCATGAAAAGGTCTGAAAAATATGAAGAGCATGATAAGGTGTCAAAAATATGAGGAGCATTAAAAGGTGTCGAAAATATGAGAAGCATGTAATGGTGTGAAAAATATGAGGAGCATGAAACTGTATGAAAAATTAGAGGAGGATGAAACGGTGTGAAAAATATGAAGAGCATGAAAAGGTGTGAAAAATATGAGGAGCATGAAACACTCTGAAAAACACGAGATCATGAAATGGAGTGAACAACACGAAGAGCATGGAAAGCTGTGAAAAATATCAAGAGCATGAAAAGGTCTGAAAAATGTGAAAAGCATGAAAATGTGTCAAAAATATGAAGAGCATGAAAAGGTGTGAAAAATACGAAGAGCCTGAAAAGGTGTGAAAAACACGAAGAGCATGAAAAGGTGTGAAAAATGCGAAGAGCTTGAAAAGGTGTGACAAATACGAAAAGCATGTAAAGTTCTGAAAAATACGAGGAGCATGAAAAGGTCTGAAAAATACGAGGAGCATGAAGACGTCTGAAAAATACGACGAGCATCAAAAGGTCTGAAAAATATGTAGAGCATGAAAACGTGTGAAAAATATGGGGAGCATGAAAAGGTGTCAAAAAAATGAAGAGCATGAAACGGTGTCAAAAATATGAGTAGCATGTAAAGGTTGAAAAAAAGAGGAGCATGAATTTGTATAAAAAATATGAGGAGCATGAAACGGTGTGAAAGATATGAAGAGCATGAAAAGGTGTGAAAAATATGAGGAGCATGAAAAGTTGTGAAAAATACCAGGAGCATGAAGAGGTGTGAGAAATACAAACAGCATGAAAAGTTGTGAAAAATACGAGGAGCATTAAAATGTCTGAAAAATACGAGAGCATGAAAAGGTGTGAAAACATGAAAAGGTGTGAAAAATATGACATAGCATGAAAAAGTGTGAAAAGTACGAGGATCATGAAAAGGTCTGAAATACGAGGAGCATGAAAACGTTTAAAAATACGAGGCACATGAAAAGGTCTGAAAAATATGTAGAGCATGAACAGGTGTCAATATTTTGAGGAGAATGAAAAGGTGTGAAAAATATGAAGAGCATGAAAAGGTGTCAAAAATATGAGGAGCATGAAACGGTGTGAAAAATAGGAAGAGCATGAAAAGGTGTCAAAAATATGAGAAGCATGAAACGGTGTGAAAAATGTGAAGAACATGAAAAGGTGTCAAAAATATGAGGAGCCTGAAAAGGTCTGAAAACCATGAAGAACTTTAAAATGTGTCAAAAATATGAGGAGCATGAAAAGGTGTGAAAAATATGAAGAGCTTCAAAAGATTTCAAAAATACGACGAGCATGAAAAGTTGTGAAAAATATGAAGACCATGAAAAGGTGTGAAAAATATCAAGAGCATGTAACAGTCTGAAAAATATGAGGAGCAGGAAACTGTCTGAAAAATATGAGGGGCATGAAAAACTGTCAAAATATGTGGAGCATTAAATGGTGTGAAAAAAGTGAAGAGCATGAAAAGTTGTGAAAAAAATGACGAGCATGGAATGGTGGGAAATATACGAAGAGCATGAAAAGGTGTGAAAAACACGAAGAGCATGAAAAGGTGTGAAAAATATCAAGAGCATGAAACGGCCTGAAAAATTCGAAGAGCAGGAAAAGGTGTGAAAAACACGAAGAGCATGAAAAGGCGTGAAAAATACGAAGAGCTTGAAAAGATGTGACAAATACGAAGAGCATGTAAAGTTGTGAAAAATACGAGGAGAATGAAAAGGTCTGAAAAATACGAGGAGCATGAAAACGTCTGAAAAATACGACGAGCATCAAAAGGTCTGAAAAATATGTAGAGCATGAAAACGTGTGAAAAATATGGGGAGCATGAAAAGGTGTCAAAAATATGAGTAGCATGTAAAGGTTGAAAAATAAGAGGAGCAAGAATTTCTATAAAAAATATGAGGAGCATGAAACGGTGTGAAAAATATCAAGAGCATGAAAAGGTCTGAAAAATATGAATAGCATGAAAAGGTGTGAAAAACATGTAGAGCATGTAAAAGTATGGATAATAAGCAGAGCATGAAAAGGTGTGACAAATACGAAGAGCATGAAAAGTTGTGAAAAATAAGAGGAGAATGAAAAGTTGTGAAAAATACGAAGAGCATGAAAAGTTGTGAAAAATAAGAGGAGAATGAAAAGCTGTGAAAAATATGAAGAGCATGAAAAGGTGTGAAAAATATCAAGAGCATGAAAGATGTGAAAAACATGAAGGGCATGAAAAGGTGTGAAAAATATCAAGAGCATTAAAAGGTCTGAGGAATATGAAGAGCATGAAAAGGTATGAAAAATTCAAAGAGCATGAAAAGATGTGAAAAATACGAAGAGCATGAAAAGTTGTGAAAAATACCAGGAGCATGAAAAGGTGTGAAAAATACTAGGAGCATGAAAAGGTGTCAAAAATATGAGGAGCATTTAAAGGTGTGAAAAATAGGAAGAGCATGAATCTGAATGAAAAATATGAGAAGCATGAAAAGGTGTGAAAAATAGGAAGATAATTAAAAGGTGTAAAAAATATGAGGAGCATGAAAAAGTGTGAAAAATATGAGGAGCATGAAAAGGTGTGAAAAATATGAAGAGATTCTAAAGATTTCAAAAATATGAGGTGCATGAAAAGTTGTGAAAAATACGAGGAGCATGAAAAGGTGTGAAAAATATGAATAGCATGAAAAAGTGTGAAAATTACGAGGATCATGAAAAAGTCTGAAAAATACGAGGAGCATGAAAACGTCTTAAAAATACGAGGTGCATGAAAAGGTCTGAAAAATATGTAGAGTATGAACAGGTGTCAAAAATATGAGGAGAATGAAAAGGTATGAAAAATATGAAGAGCATGAAAAGGTGTCAAAAATATGTGGAGCATGTAAAGGTGTGAAAAATATGAGGAGCATGAATCTGTATGAAAAATATGAGGAACATGAAACGGTGTGAAAAATATGACGAGTATGAAAAGGTGTGAAAATTATGAGGAGCATTTAAGGTGTGAAAAATAGGAAAAGCATGAATCTGTATGAAAAATATGAGGAGGATGAAACGGTGAGGAAAATATGAATATCATGGAAAGGTGTGAAAAATATGAGGAGTTTGAAAAGGTCTGAAAAATACGAGAGCATGATAAGGTGTGAAAAGCACGAAGAGCATGAAAATGTGTGAAAAATAAGAACAGCCTGAAAAGGTGTGAAAACAAACGAAGAGCATGAAAAGGTCCGAAAAAAACGAAGAGCTTGAAAAGGTGTGACAAATACAAACAGCATGAAAAGTTGTGAAAAATACGAGAAGCATGAAAAGGTGTGAAAAATACGAAGAGCATGAAATGGTCTGAAATACACGAGGGGCATGAAAAGGTCTGAAAATATGAAGAGCATGAAAAGGTGTCAAAAATATGAGGACCATGAAAAGGTGTGAAAAATATGAAGAGCATGAAAAGGTGTCAAAAATATGAGGAGCATTTAAAGGTGTGAAAAATAGGAAGAGCATGAATCTGTATGAAAAATATGAGGAGCATGAAACGGTGTGAAAAATAGGAAGAGCATGAAAAGGTGTCAAAAATATGAGGAGCATGAAACGGTGTGAAAAATGTGAAGAGCATGAAAAGGTGTCAAAAATATGAGGAGCATGAAATGGTCTGAAAAACATGAAGAACATTAAAAGGTGTCAAAAATATGAGGAGCATGAAAAGGTGTGAAAAATATGAGGAGCATGAAAAGGTGTGAAATATATGAAGAGATTCTAAAGATTTCAAAAATATGAGGTGCATGAAAAGTTGTGAAAAATATGAAGACCATGAAAAGGTGTGAAAAATATCAAGAGCATGAAACGGTCTGAAAAATATGAGGAGCAGGAAACTGTCTGAAAAATATGAGGGGCATGAAAAACTGTCAAAAATATGTGGAGCATGAAATGGTGTGAAAAAAGTGAAGAGCATGAAAAGGTGTGAAAAATATGACGAGCATGAAATGGTGGGAAATATACGAAGAGCATGAAAAGGTATGAAAAATTCAAAGAGCATGAAAAGATGTGACAAATACCAGGAGCATGAAAAGGTGTGAAAATTACAAGGAGCATTAAAATGTCTGAAAAATACGAGAGCATGAAAAGGTGTGAAAAACACGAAGAGCATGAAAAGCTGTGAATAATATAAAAAGCATGAAAAGGTCTGAAAAATATAAAGAGCATGAAAATGTGTGAAAAATTTGAAGAGCATGAAAAAATGTGAAAAATAAGAAGAGTATGAAAAGGTGTGAAAAATATGCAGAGCATATAAAAGTGTGGAAAATAAGAAGAGCATGAAAAAGTGTGACAAATACGAAGAGCATGAAAAGTTGTGAAAAATACCAGGAGCATGAACAGTTGTGAAAAATACGAGGAGCATGAAAAGGTGTGAAAAATATGAATAGCATGAAAAAGTGTGAAAAGTACGAGGAGAATGAAAAGGTCTGAAAAATACGAGGAGCATGAAAACGTCTTAAAAATACGAGGCACATGAAAAGGTCTGAAAAATATGTAGAGCATGAACAGGTGTCAAAAATATGAGGAGAATGAAAAGGTGTGAAAAATATGAAGAGCATGAAAAGGTGTCAAAAATATGAGGAGCATGTAAAGGTGTGAAAAATATGAGGAGCATGAACTGTATGAAAAATATGAGGAGCATGAAACGGTGTGAAACATATGAAGAGCATGAAAAGGTGTGAAAATTATGAGGAGGATGAAAACGTCTTAAAAATACGAGGAGCATGAAAAGGTCTGAAAAATATGTGGAGCATGAAAAGGTGTCAGAAATATGAGGAGAATGAAAAGGTGTGTAAAATATGAAGAGCATGAAAAGGTGTCAAAAATATGAGGAACATGTAAAGGTGTGAAAAATATGAGGAGCATGAATCTGTATGAAAAATATGAGGAGGATGAAACGGTGTGAAAAATATGAACATCATGAATAGGTGTGAAAATTATGAGGAATTTGAAAAGGTATGAAAAATACGAGAGCATGAAAAGATGTGAAAAATAAGAACAGCGTGAAAAGGTGGGAAAACACGAAGAGCATGAAAAGGTCTGAAAAAAACGAAGAGCTTCAAAAGGTGTGACAAATACAAACAGCATGAAAAGTTGTGAAAAATACGAGGAGCATGAAAAGGTGTGAAAACTACGAGGAGCACGAAAAGGTCTGAAAAATACGAGGAGCATGAAAAGGTCTGAAAAATACGAGGAGCATGAAAGGGTCTGAAAAATACGAGGAGCATGAAAAATCTGAAAAATACGAGGAGCGTGAAAAGATCTGAAAAATACGAGGAGCATGAAAGGGTCTGAAAAATACGAGGAGCATGAAATCGTCTGAAATACAGGAGGGGCATGAAAAGGTCTGAAAATATGAAGAGCATGAAAAGGTGTCAAAAATATGAGGAGCATGAAAGGTGTGAAAAATATGAAGAGCATGAAAAGGTGTCAAAAATATGAGGAGCATGAAAAGGTGTGAAAAACACGAAGAGCATGAAAAGGTGTGAAAAACATCAAGAGCATGAAACGGCCTGAAAAATTCGAAGAGCAGGAAAAGGTGTGAAAAACCCAAAGAGCATGAAGAGGTTTGAAAAATACGAAGAGCATGAAAAGGTCTGCAAGATACGAGAAGCATGAAAAGGACTGAAATATACGAGGAGCATGAAAAGGTGTGAAAAATACGAGGAGCATGAAATGGTCTGAAAAAACGAGGAGCATGAAAAGGTCTGAAAAATACGAGGAGCAAAAAAGGGTGAAAAATACGAAGAGCATGAAACGTGTGATAAATAAATGGAACATGAAAACGTCTGAAAAATACGAGGAGCATGAAAAGGTCTGAAAAATATGAGGAGTTTGAAAAGGTCTGAAAAATACGAGGAGCATGACAAGGACTGCAATATATGAAGAGCATGAAAAGGTGTCAAAAATATGAGGAGCATGTAGAGGTGTGAAAATTATGAGGAGAATGAAACTGTATGAAAAATCTGAGGAGCATGAAATGGTGTGAAATATACGAGGAGCATGAAAAGGTGTCAAAAATATGAGGAGCATTAAATGCTGTGAAAAAAATGAAGAGCATGAAAAGTTGTGAAAAATATGCAGAGCATGAAAAGCTCTGAAAAATATGAAGATCATGAAACGGTGTGAAAAATACGAAGAGCATAGAAAGGTCTGAAAAAAAGAGGAGCATGAAAAGGCCTGCAAAATAGGAGGAGCATGAAAAGGTGTGAAAAATATGAGGAGCATTAAAAGGTGTGAAAAATATGAGGCGCATGAAAAGCTGCCAAAAATATGAGGAGCATGAAACGGTGTGAAATATACGAAGAGCATGAAAAGCTGTGAAAAAGATCAAGAGCATGAAAGGGTCTGAAAAATAAGAAGAGCATGAAAAGGTGTGAAAAACACGAAGAGCATGAAAAGTTGTGAAAAATACGAGGAGCATGAAGAGGTCTAAAAAATAAGAGGAGCATGAAAAGCTGTCAAATGTATGAGAGGCATCAAAAGGTGTGAAAAATATGAAGAGCATGAAAAGGTGTCAAATATATGTGGAGCATGTAAAGGTGTGAAAAATATGAGGAGCATGAAACGGTCCGAAAAATATGAGGAGCATGAAAACTTTGAAAAATACGAAGAGCATGAAAAGGTGTGAAAAATAGGAGGAGCATCAAAAGGTGTGAAAAATATGAAGAGCATGAAAAAGTCGCAAAAATACGAGGAGCATGAAAAGGGCTCAAATATACGAGGACCATGGAAACGTCTGAAAAATAGGAGGAGCATGAAAAGGTGTGAAAAATAGGAGGAGCACAAAAAGTTGTGAAAAATATGAAGAGCATGAAAAGGTGTGAAAAATACGAAGAGCATGAAAAGCTGTGAAAATTATGAAGAGCATTAAAACGTGTGAAAATTATGAAGAGAATGAAAAGGTGTGAAAAATATGAAAGGCATGAAAAGGTGTGAAAAATATGAACAGAATGAAAAGGTCTGAAAAATATGAGGAGCCTGAAAAGGTCAGAAAAATATGAGGAGCATGAATAGGTGTCAAAAATATGAGGAGTATGAAACGGTGTGAAAATATGAAGAGCATGAAACGGTCAGAAAAATATGAGGAGCATGAAAAGGTGTCAAAAATATGAGGAGCATGTAAAGGTATGAAAAATATGAGAAGCATGTATCTGGATTAAAAATATGAGGAGTATGAAACGGTGTGAAAATACGAGGTGCATGAAAAGGTGTGAAAAATATGAGGAGCATGAAACGGTCTGAAAAAAATGAGGAGCATGAAAAGTTCTGAAATATAGGAGGACAATGAAAAGGTCTGAAAAATATGAGGAGCATGAAAATGTGTTAAAAATATTAGGAGCATGAAATGGTGTGAAAAATATGAAGAGCATGATAAGGTGTAAAAAATATGAGCAGCATTTAAACGTGTGAAAAATAGGAAGAGCATGAAACACTGTGAAAAACACGAAGAGCATGAAAAGTTTGGAAAAATATCAATAGCATGTAAAGGTCTGAAAAATATGAAAATCATGAAAAGGTGTGAATAATATGAACAGCATGAAAAGGTGTGGAAAATACGAGGAGCATGAAAAGATCTGAAAAATACGAGGAGCATGAAACGGTCTGAAAAAAATGAGGAGCAGGATAAGTTGTGAAAAATACGAAGAGCATGAAAAGGTCTGAAAAATACGAGGAGCATGAAAAGGTCTGAAAAATTCCAGGAGCATGAAAAGGTCTGAAAATTATGAGGAGCATGAAATGGTCTGAAAAGTACGACGAGCATTAAAAGGTCTGAAAATAGGAGCAGCATTAAAAGGACTTCAATATATGAAGAGCATGAAAAGGTGTCAAAAATATCAGGAGCATGTAGAGGTGTGAAAAATATGAGGAGAATGAAACTGTATGAAAAATCTGCGGAGCATGAAATGGTGTAAAATGTATGTGAGCATGAAAAGGTGTGTAAAATATGAGGAGCATGAAAATGTGTGAAAAATATGAAGAGCATAAAAAGGTTTGAAATATATAAGGAGCATGAAAAGGTGTGAAAAATATGAAGAGCATGAAAAGTGTGAAAAATACGAAGAGTCTGAAAAGGTGTGAAAAATACGGAGAATGAAAAGTTGTGAAAAATACGAGGAACATGAAAAGGTGTGAAAAATACGAGGAGCATGAAGTGGTGTGAAAAATACGAGGAGCATGAAGAGGTGTGAAAAATACAAGGAGCATGAAAAGGTGTGAAAAATATGAAGAGCACGAAAAGCTGTGAAAATTATGAAGAGCATGAAAAAGTGTGAAAATTATGAAGAGCAGGAAATCGTGTGAAAAATACAAAAGGCATGAAAAGGTGTGAAAAATATGAAGAGCATGAAAAGGTCTGAGAAACATGAAGAGCACGAAAAGGTGTGAATAACATGAAGAGCAAGAAAAGGTGTGAAATTTACGAGGAGCATGAAAAGCTGTGAAATATACGAGGAGCATGAAAAGTCGTGAAAAATACTAGGAGCATGAAAACGTGTGAAAATTACAAGGAGGAAGAAAAGGTGTGAAAAATAGGAGGAGCACGAAAACGTGTGAAAAATACGAGAAGCATAAAAAGGTGTGAAAAATACGAGGAGCATGAAAAGCTGTGAAGAACCCGAGGAGCATGAAAAGGTGTTGAAAAATATGAGGAGCACTTAAAGTTGTGAAAAATACGAAGAGGACGAAAAGGTCTGAAATATACGAGGAGCATGAAAGTGTGTGAAAAATATGAAGAGCACAAAAGTTCTGAAAAATATGAAGAGCATGAAAAATTCTGAAAAATTCGAGGAGCACAACAAGGTGTGAAAAAGAGGAGGAGCATGAAAAGGTGTGAAAAATACGAGGATCATGAAAAGTTGTGAAAAATATGAGTAGCCCAAAAAGGTGTGAAAAATACGAGGAGCATGAAAATGTGTGAAAACTACGAGGAGCTTGAAAAGGTCTGAAAAATACGAGGAGCATGAAAAGGTCTGAAAAATACGAGGAGCATGAAAAGGCCTGAAAAATAGGAGGAGCATGAATGGATCTGAAACATATGAGGAGCTCTAAAAGTTGTGAAAAATATGAAGAACATGAAAAATTTGAAAAATTAGAGGAGATAGAAAAGGTGTGAAAACATGAAGAGCATGAAAAGGCGTGAAAAATTCGAGGAGCATGAAAAGGTCTGAAAAATATGAAGAGTTCGAAAAGGTCTGAAAAATACGAAAAACACGAAAAGGTGTGAAAAATATGAGAAGCAAGAAAAGGTGTGAAAAATATGAGGAG
This sequence comes from Cervus canadensis, assembly GCF_019320065.1. Classification (NCBI taxonomy): domain Eukaryota; kingdom Metazoa; phylum Chordata; class Mammalia; order Artiodactyla; family Cervidae; genus Cervus; species Cervus canadensis. The sequence continues at coordinate 65,293,754 of NC_057399.1, read as the reverse complement.
CATGAAAAGGTGTGAAAAATACGAAGAGTATGAAAAGCTGTGAAATATACGAGGAGCATGAAAAGTTGTGATAAATAAGAGGAGCATTAAAAAAGTGTGAAAATTACAAGGAGGAAGAAAAGGTGTGAAAAATAGGAGGAGCACGAAAATGTGTGAAAAATACGAGGAGCATGAAAAGCTGTGAAGAACACGAGGAGCATGAAAAGGTGTTAGAAAATACGAGGAGCACAAAAAGTTGTGAAAGTTACGAGGAGCACGAAAAGGTCTGAAAAATACGAGGATCATGAAAAGTTGTGAAAAATATGAGGAGCACGAAAAGATGTAAAAAATACGAGGAGCCCAAAAAGGTGTGAAAAATATGAGGAGCATGAAAATGTGTGAAAAAAACGAGGAGCATGAAAAGGTCTGAAAAATTCGAGGAGCATGAAAAGGTCTGAAAAATACGAGGAGCATGAAAAGGTCTGAAAAATACGAGGAGCATGAAAAGGCCTGAAAAATAGGAGGAGCATGAATAGATCTGAAAAATAAGAGGAGCTAGAAAAGTTGTGAAAATGTGAAGAACATGAAAAATTTGAAAAATTTGAGGAGATAAAAAAGGTGTGAAAATATGAAGAGCATGAAAAGGTGTGAAAAATACGAGGAGCATGAAAAGTTCTGAAAAATATGAAGAGCATGAAAAGGTCTGAAAAATACGAAGAGCATGAAAAGGTCAGAAAAATATTAGGAGCTTGAAAAGTTGTCAAAAAAATGAGGAGCATGAAAAGTTTTGAAAAATTAGAGGAGCATGAAACGGACTGAAAAGTACGAGGAGCCTGAAAAGGTCAGAAATATACGAGGAGCATGGATAGGTGTCAAAAATATGAGGAGTATGAAACGGTGTGAAAATATGAAGAGCATGAAATGATCTGAAAAATATGAGGAGCATGAAAAGATGTCAAAAATATGAGGAGCATGTAAAGGTATTAAATATGAGAAGCATGTATCTGGATGAAAAATATGAGGAGTATGAAACGGTGTGAAAATACGAGGAGCATGAAAATATGTGTAAAATATGAGCAGCATGAAAAGTTGTGAAAAATATGAGGAGCATGAAATGGTCTGAAAAAAATGAGGAGCATGAAAAGTTCTGAAATATAGGAGGACCATGAAAAGGTCTGAAAAATATGAGGAGCATGAAAAGGTGTTAAAAATATTGGGAGCATGAAACGGTGTGAAAAATATGAAGAGCATGATAAGGTGTGAAAAATATGAGCAGCATTAAAACGTGTAAAAATAGGAAGAGCATGAAACACTGTGAAAAAAACGAAGAGCATGAAAAGTTTGGAAAAATATCGATAGCATGAAAAGGTCTGAAAAATATGAGGGGCTAGAAAAGGTGTGAAAAATATGAAGAGCCTGAAAAAGTGTGAAAAATATGAAGACCATGAGAAGTTGTGAAAAATACGAGGAACATGAAACGGTCTGAAAAATACGAGAAGCATGAACAGGTGTGAAAAATACGAGGAGCATGAAAAGGTCTGAAAAATATGAGGAGCTAGAAAAGGTCTGAAAAATATGAAGAGCCTGAAAAAGTGTGAAAAATATGAAGACCATGAAAAGTTGTAAAAAATACGAGGAACATGAAAAGGTGTGAAGAATTCGAGGAGCATGTAAAGGTGTGAAAAATATGAAGAGCATGAAAAGTTCTGAGAAACATGAAGAGCACGAAAATGTGTGAATAATATGAAGAGCAAGAAAAGGTCTGAAATTTACGAGGAGCACGAAAAGCTGTGGAATATACGAGGATCATGAAAAGTTGTGAAAAATACGAGGAGCATGAAAAGGTCTGAAAAATATGAAAAGCATGAAAAGGTGTGAATAATATGAATAGCATGAAAAGGTGTGGAAAATACGAGGAGCATGAAAAGATCTGAAAAATACGAGGAGCATGAAACGCTCTGAAAAATATGAGGAGCATGAAACTGTCTGAAAAATATGAGAAGTATGAAACGGTCTGAAAAAAATGAGGAGCATGAAAAGTTGTGAAAAATATGAAGAGCATGAGAAGGTGTGAAAAATACGAGGATCATGAAATGGTGTGAAAAATAGGAAGAGCATGAAACGGTCTGAAAATATGAGGAGCATTAAAAGGTCTGAACTTCAATATATGAAGAGCATGAAAAGGTGTCAAAAATATCAGGAGCGTTAGAGGTGTGAAAAATATGAGGAGAATGAAACTGTATGAAAAATCTGCGGAGCATGAAATGGTGGGAAATATACGTGAGCATGAAAAGGTGTGTAAAATATGAAGAGCAGGAAAATGTGTGAAAAATATGAAGAGCATGAACGGGTATGAAAAATATGAGGAGCATGAAACGGTGTGAAAAATATGAAGAGCATGAAAAGGTTTGAAAAATATAAGGAGCATGAAAAGGTGTGAAAAATATGAGGAGCATGACAAGGTTTGAAAAATATAAGGAGCATGAAAAGGTGTGAAAAATAGGAGGAGCATGAAACGGTCGGAAATGTTCAAGAGCATGAAAGGTGTGAAAAAAAAAGAGCATGAAAAGCTGTGAAAAATATGAAGAGCATGAAAAGGTCTGAAAAATATGAAGAGCATGAAAAGGTGTGAAAAATACGAAGAGTCTGAAAAGGTGTGAAAAACACGAAGAGCATGAAACGGTGTGAAAAATACGAGGAGCATGAAATGGTATGAAAAATATGAGGAGCATGAAAAGGCCTGATAAATACGAGGAGCATGAAAAGACGTGAAAAATACGAGGAGCATGAAAAGGTGTGACAAATACGAAGAGTTTGAAAAGTTGTGAAAAATACGAGGAGCATGAAAAGGTCTGGAAAATACGAGGAGCCTGAAATGTTCTGAAAAATACGAGGAGCATGAAAAGATGTGAAAAATACGAGGAGCATGAAAAGGTGTGAAAAATACAAAGACCATGAAAAGGAGTGAAAAATACGAATAGCATGAAAAGGGGTGAAAAATACGAGGAGAATGAAAATGTGTGAAAAATACGAGGAGCATGAAAAGGTGTGAAAAACACGAGGAGCATGAAAAAGTCTGAATAATACGAGGCGGATGAAAACGTCTGAAAAATATGAGGAGCATGAAAAGGTCTGGAAAATATGAGGAGCATGAAATGGTCTGAAAAATACGAGGAGCATGAAATATTCTGGAAAATACGAGGTGCATGAAAAGGCTTAAAAAGTACAAGGAGCATGAAAAGGTGTGAAAAATTCGAGGAGCATGAAAAGTTCTGAGAAATAAGAGGAGCATAAAAAGGTCTGCAAATTACGCGGAGCATGAAAAGGTGTAATAAACACAAGAAGGATGAAAAGGTCTGAAAAATACGAGGAGCATGAAAACGTCTGAAAAATATGAGGAGCTAGAAAAGTTTTGAAAAATATAAAGAGCCTGAAAAGGTGTGAAAAATACGAAGACCATGAAAAGTTGTGAAAAATACGAGGAAAATGAAAAGGTGTGAAAAATACGAGGAGCATGAAGAGGTGAGAAAAATACGAGGAGCATAAAAAGGTGTGAAAAATACGAGGAGCATGAAATGGTATGAAAAATATGAGGAGCATGAAAAGGCCTGATAAATACGAGGAGCATGAAAAGACATGAAAAATACGAGGAGCATGAAAAGGTGTGAAAAATATGAAGAGCATGAAAAGGTGTGACAATAAGAGGAGAACGAAAACTTGTGAAAAATATGAGGAGCATGAAAATTTGTTAAAAATACGAGGAGCATGAAAAGGTGTGAAGAATTCGAGGAGCATGAAAAGGTGTGAAAAATACGAGGAGGATGAAAAGGTGTGAAAAATATGAAGAGCATGAAAAGCTGTGAAGGACACGAGAAGCATGAAAAGGTGTTGAAAATATGAGGAGCACGAAAAGTTGTGAAAAATAAGAGGATCATGAAAAGTTGTGAAAAATATGAGGATCACGAAAAGATGTGAAAAATACGAGGAGCCCAAAAAGGTCTGAAAAATACGAGGAGCATGAAAATGTGTGAAAAATACGAGGAGCATGAAAGGTGTGAAAAATATGAGGAGCATGAAAAGGTCTGAAAAATACGAGGTGGATGAAAATGTTTGAAAAATACGAGGAGCATGAAAAGGTCTGGAAAATATGAGGAACAAGAAATGGTCTGAAAAATACGAGGAACATGAAATGTTCTGGAAAATACGAGGAGCATGAAATATTCTGGAAAATACGAGGTGCCTGAAAAGGTCTGAAAAATACAAGGAGCATGAAAAATTGTGAAAAATTCGAGGAGCATGAAAAGGTCTGAGAAATAAGAGGAGCATAAAAAGGTCTGAAAATTACGCGGAGCATGAAAAGGTGCAATAAACACGAGAAGCATGAAAAGGTCTGAAAAATACGAGGAGCATGAAAAGGTCTGAAAAATATGACGAGCTAGAAAAGGTCTGAAAAATATGAAGAGCCTGAAAAGGTGTGAAAAATATGAAGACCATGAAAAGTTGTGAAAAATACGAGGAGCATGAAGAGGTGTGAAAAATACGAGGAAAATGAAATGGTATGAAAAATATAAGGAGCATGAAAAGGCGTTATAAATACGAGGAGCATGAAAAGGTGTGAAAAATACGAGGAGCATGGAAAGGTGTGAAAAATATGAACAGCCCGAAAAGGTGTGAAAAATACGAGAGCATGAAAAGTTGTGAAAAATACGAGGAGCATGAAAAGGTGAGATGAATTCGAGCAGCATGAAAAGGTGTGAAAAATACGAGGAGCATGGAAAGGTGTGAAAAATATGAGGAGCAAGAAAAGCTGTGAAGAACACGAGGAGCATGAAAAGGTGTTGAAAAATATGAGGAGCATGAAAATGTGTGAAAAATACGAAGAGCATGAAAAGCTGTGAAAATTATTAAGAGCATGAAAAAATGTGAAAATTATGAAGAGCATGAAAAGGTGTGAAAAATACGAAGAACATGAAAAGGTGTGTAAAATATGAAGAGAATGAAAATGTCTGAAAAATACGAGGAGCCTGAAAAGGTCAGAAAAATATTAGGAGCATGAAAAGTTGTCAAAAATATGAGGAGCATGAAAAGGTGTGAAAAACTAGAGGAGCATGAAAAGGACTGAAAAATACGAGGAGCATGAAACGGTCAGAAAAATATGAGGAGCATGAAAAGGTGTCAAAAATATGAGGAGCATGTAAAGGTATTAAAAATATGAGAAGCATGTATCTGGATGAAAAATATGAGGAGTATGAAACGGTGTGAAAATACGAGGAGCATGAAAAGGTGTGAAAAATATGAAGAGCCCGAAAAGGTGTGACAATAAGAGGAGCACGAAAAGGTGTGAAAAATACGAGAGCATGAAAAGTTGTGAAAAATAGGAGGAGCATGAAACGGTCTGAAAAAAATGAGGAGCATGAAAAGTTCTGAAATATAGGAGGACCATGAAAAGGTCTGAAAAATATAAGGAGCATGAAAAGGTGTTAAAAATATTAGGAGCATGAAACGGTGTGAAAAATATGAAGAGCATGATAAGGTGTGAAAAATATGAGCAGCATTAAAACGTCTGAAAAACAGTAAGAGCATGAAACACTGTGAAAAACACGAAGAGCATGAAAAGTTTGGAAAAATATCAATAGCATGTAAAGGTCTGAAAATATGAAAAGAATGAAAAGGTGTGAATAATATGAACAGCATGAAAAGGTGTGGAAAGTACGAGGAGCATGAAAAGGCCTGAAGAATAGTAGGAGCATGAATAGATCTGAAAAATATGAGGAGCTAGAAAAGGTTTGAAAAATATGAAGAACATAAAAAATTTGAGGAGATAGAAAAGGTGTGAAAATATGAAGAGCATGAAAAGGTGTGAAAAATATGAAGAGCAAGAAAAGGTGTGAAAAATATGAAGAGACTGAAAAGGTGTGAAAAACACGAAGAGCATGAAACGGTGTGAAAAATTCGAAGAGCTTGAAACGGTGTGACAAATCCGATGCGCATGAAAAGCTGTGAAAAATACGAGGAGCATGAAAAGGTGTGAAAAATACGAGGAACCTGAAATGCTCTGAAAAATACGAGGAGCATGAAAAGGCCTGATAAATACGACGAGCATGAAAAGACATGAAAAATACGAGGAGCATGAAAAGGTGTGAAAAATATGAAGAGCATGAAAAGGTGTGACAATAAGAGGAGAACGAAAAGGTGTGAAAAATATGAGGAGCCACGAAAAGGTGTGAAAAATACGAGGAACATGAAAAGGTGTGAAAATACGAGGAGCATGAAGAGGCCTGATAAATACGAGGAGAATGAAAAGACGTGAAAAATACGAGGAACATGAAAAGGTGTGAAAAATATGAAGAGCATGAAAAGGTGTGACAATAAGAGGAGCACGAAAAGTTGTGAAAAATACGAGGAGCATGAAAAGTTGTGAAAAATACAAGGAGCATGAAAAGGTGAGAAGAATTCGAGGAGCATGAAAAGGTGTGAAAAATACGAGGAGCTCGAAAAGGTGTGAAAAATATGAAGAGCATGCAAAGCCGTGAAGAACACGAAGATCTAGAAAAGGTGTTGAAAAATATGAGGAGCACGAAAAGTTGTGAAAAATACCAGGATCATGAAAAGTTGTGAAAAATATGAGGAGCACAAAAAGATGTGAAAAATACGAGGAGCCCAAAAAGGTCTGAAATATACGAGGAGCATGAAAATCTGTGAAAAACGAGGAGCATGAAAATCTGTGAAAAATACGAGGAGCATGAAAAGGTGTGAAAAATATGAGGAGCACGAAAAGATGTGACAATAAGAGGAGCACAAAAAGGTGTGAAAAATACGAGGAGCATGAAAAGTTGTGAAAAATACGAGGAGCATGAAAAGGTGTGAAGAATTCGAGGAGCATGAAAAGGTGTGAATAATACTAGGAGCATGAAAAAGTTGAAAAATATGAGGAGCATGAAAAGCTGTGAAGAATACGAGGAGCATGAAAAGGTATTGAAAAATATGAGGAGCATGAAAAGGTGTGAAAAATACGAAGAGCATGAAAAGGTGTGAAAAATATGAAGAAAATGAAAAGGTCTGAAAAATACGAGGAGCCTGAAATGGTAAGAAAAATATTAGGAGCATGAAATGTTGTCAAAAATAGGAAGAGCATGAAAAGTGTTGAAAAATTAGAGGAGCATGAAAAGGACTGAAAAATACGAGGAGCCTGAAGAGGTCAGAAATATATGAGGAGCATGGATAGGTGTCAAAAATATGAGGAGTATGAAACGGTGTGAAAATATGAAGAGCATGAAACGGTCCATATTTTTCACAACTTTTCATGATCCTGGTATTTTTCACAACTTTTCGTGCTCCTCATATTTTTCAACACCTTTTCTAGATCTTCGTGTTCTTCACGGCTTTGCATGCTCTTCATATTTTTCACACCTTTTCGAGCTCCTCGTATTTTTCACACCTTTTCATGCTCCTCGAATTCTTCTCACCTTTTCATGCTCCTTGTATTTTTCACAACTTTTCATGCTCCTCGTATTTTTCACAACTTTTCGTGCTCCTCTTATTGTCACACCTTTTCATGCTCTTCATATTTTTCACACCTTTTCATGTTCCTCGTATTTTTCACGTCTTTTCATTCTCCTCGTATTTATCAGGCCTCTTCATGCTCCTCGTATTTTCACACCTTTTCATGTTCCTCGTATTTTTCACACCTTTTCGTGCTCCTCATATTTTTCACAACTTTTCGTTCTCCTCTTATTGTCACACCTTTTCATGCTCTTCATATTTTTCACACCTTTTCATGCTCCTCGTATTTTTCATGTCTTTTCATGCTCGTCGTATTTATCAGGCCTTTTCATGCTCCTCGTATTTTTCAGAACATTTCAGGTTCCTCGTATTTTTCACACCTTTTCATGCTCCTCGTATTTTTCACAGCTTTTCATGCGCATCGGATTTGTCACACCGTTTCAAGCTCTTCGAATTTTTCACACCGTTTCATGCTCTTCGTGTTTTTCACACCTTTTCAGACTCTTCATATTTTTCACACCTTTTCATGCTCTTCATATTTTCACACCTTTTCTATCTCCTCAAATTTTTTATGTTCTTCATATTTTTCAAACCTTTTCTAGCTCCTCATATTTTTCAGATCTATTCATGCTCCTACTATTCTTCAGGCCTTTTCATGCTCCTCGTACTTTCCACACCTTTTCATGCTGTTCATATTATTCACACCTTTTCATTCTTTTCATATTTTCAGACCTTTACATGCTATTGATATTTTTCCAAACTTTTCATGCTCTTCGTGTTTTTCACAGTGTTTCATGCTCTTACTGTTTTTCAGACGTTTTAATGCTGCTCATATTTTTCACACCTTATCATGCTCTTCATATTTTTCACACCGTTTCATGCTCCTAATATTTTTAACACCTTTTCATGCTCCTTATATTTTTCAGACCTTTTCATGGTCCTCCTATATTTCAGAACTTTTCATGCTCCTCATTTTTTTCAGACCGTTTCATGCTCCTCCTATTTTTCACAACTTTTCATGCTCTCGTATTTTTCACACCTTTTCGTGCTCCTCTTATTGTCACACCTTTTCGGGCTCTTCATATTTTTCACACCTTTTCATGCTCCTCGTATTTTCACACCGTTTCATACTCCTCATATTTTTCATCCAGATACATGCTTCTCATATTTTTCATACCTTTACATGCTCCTCATATTTTTGACCCCTTTTCATGCTCCTCATTTTTTTGAGACCGTTTCACGCTCTTCATTTTTTCACACCGTTTCATACTCCTCATATTTTTCACACCTATTCATGCTCCTCATAATTTTTCACACCTTTTCATGCTCCTCATAATTTTGACAACTTTTCATGTTCCTAATATTTTTCTGACCTTTTCAGGCTCCTCGTATATTTCAGACCTTTTCATTCTCTTCATATTTTTCACACCTTTTCATGCTCTTCGTATTTTTCACACCTTTTCATGCTCTTCATAATTTTCACATTTTTTCATGCTCTTAATAATTTTCACAGCTTTTCATGCTCTTCGTATTTTTCACACATTTTCATGCTCCTCATATTTTTCAACACCTTTTCATGTTCCTCGTGTTCTTCACAGCTTTTCTTGCTCCTCATATTTTTCACACCTTTCCATGCTCCTCGTATTTTTCACACCTTTTCATGCTGCTCGAATTCATCTCACCTTTTCATGCTCCTCGTATTTTTCACAACTTTTCATGCTCTCGTATTTTTCACACCTTTTCGGGCTGTTCATATTTTTCACACCTTTCCATGCTCCTCGTATTTTTCACACCTTTTCATGCTCCTCGTATTTATAAGGCCTTTTCATGCTCCTTATATTTTTCATACCATTTCATGTTCCTCGTATTTTTCACACCTCTTCATGCTCCTCGTATTTTTCACAACTTTTCATGGTCTTCATATTTTTCACACCTTTTCAGGCTCTTCATTTTTTTCAGACCTTTTCTAGCTCCTCATATTTTTCAGACCTTTTCATGCTCCTCGTATTTTTCAGGCCTTTTCATGCTTCTCGTGTTTATTGCACCTTTTCATGCTCCGCGTAATTTTCAGACCTTTTTATGCTCCTCTTATTTCTCAGACCTTTTCATGCTCCTCGAATTTTTCACAATTTTTCATGCTCCTTGTATTTTTCAGACCTTTTCAGGCTCCTCGTATTTTCCAGACCATTTCATGTTCCTCGTATTTTTCAGACCATTTCTTGTTCCTCATATTTTCCAGACCTTTTCATGCTCCTCGTATTTTTCAAACATTTTCATCCACCTCGTATTTTTCAGACCTTTTCATGCTCCTCATATTTTTCACACCTTTTCATGTCCTCGTATTTTTCACACATTTTCATGCTCCTCGTATTTTTCAGACCTTTTTGGGCTCCTCGTATTTTTCACATCTTTTCGTGATCCTCATATTTTTCACAACTTTTCATGATCCTCTTATTTTTCACAACTTTTCGTGCTCCTCATATTTTCAACACCTTTTCATGCTTCTCGTGTCCTTCACAGCTTTTCATGCTCTTCATATTTTTCACACCTTTTCATCCTCCTCGTATTTTTCACACCTTTTCATGCTCCTCGAATTCTTCACACCTTTTCATGCTCCTCGTATTTTTAACAAATTTTCATGCTCCTCATATTTTTCACAAGTTTTCGTTCTCCTCTTATTGTCACACCTTTTCATGCTCTTCATATTTTTCACACCTTTTCATGCTCCTCGTATTTTTCACGTCTTTTCGTGCTCCTCGTATTTATCACGCCTTTTCATGCTCCTCATATTTTTCATACCATTTCATGCTCCTCGTATTTTTCACACCTTTTCATGCTCCTCGTATTTTTCACACCTCTTCATGCTCCTCGTATTTTTCACACCTCTTCATGCTCCTCGTATTTTTCACAAGTTTTCATGGTCTTCATATTTTTCACACCTTTTCAGGCTCTTCATATTTTTCAGACCTTTTCTAGCTCCTCATATTTTTCAGACCTTTTCATGCTCCTCGTATTTTTCAGACCTTTTCATCCTTCTCGTGTTTATTACACCTTTTCATGCTCCGCGTAATTTGCAGACCTTTTTATGCTCCTCTTATTTCTCAGAACTTTTCATGCTCCTCGAATTTTTCACACCTTTTCATGCTCCTTGTACTTTTTAAGCCTTTTCATGCACCTCGTATTTTCCAGAATATTTCATGCTCCTCGTATTTTTCAGACCATTTCATGCTCCTCATATTTTCCAGACCTTTTCATGCTCCTCATATTTTTCAGACGTTTTCATCCGCCTCGTATTATTCAGACTTTTTCATGCTCCTCGTGTTTTTCACACCTTTTCATGCTCCTCGTATTTTTCACACATTTTCATTCTCCTCGTATTTTTCACCCCTTTTCATGCTATTCGTATTTTTCACTCCTTTTCATGGTCTTTGTATTTTTCACACCTTTTCATGCTCCTCGTATTTTTCAGAACATTTCAGGTTCCTCGTATTTTCCAGACCTTTTCATGCTCCTCGTATTTTTCACAACTTTTCAAACTCTTCGTATTTGTCACACCTTTTCATGCTCCTCGTATTTTTCACGTCTTTTCATGCTCCTCGTATTTATCAGGCCTTTTCATGCTCCTCATATTTTTCATACCATTTCATGCTCCTCGTATTTTTCACACCGTTTCATGCTCTTCGTGTTTTTCACACCTTTTCAGACTCTTCGTATTTTTCACACCTTTTCATGCTCTTCATATTTTTCAGACCTTTTCATGCTCTTCATATTTTTCACAGCTTTTCATGCTCTTTTTTTTTCACACCTTTCATGCTCTTGAACATTTCCGACCGTTTCATGCTCCTCCTATTTTTCACACCTTTTCATGCTCCTTATATTTTTCAAACCTTGTCATGCTCCTCATATTTTTCACACCTTTTCATGCTCCTTATATTTTTCAAACCTTTTCATGCTCTTCATATTTTTCACACCGTTTCATGCTCCTCATATTTTTCATACCCGTTCATGCTCTTCATATTTTTCACACATTTTCCTGCTCTTCATATTTTACACACCTTTTCATGCTCACGTATATTTCCCACCATTTCATGCTCCGCAGATTTTTCATACAGTTTCATTCTCCTCATATTTTTCACACCTCTAACGCTCCTGATATTTTTGACACCTTTTCATGCTCTTCATATATTGAAGTTCAGACCTTTTAATGCTCCTCATATTTTCAGACCGTTTCATGCTCTTCCTATTTTTCACACCATTTCATGATCCTCGTATTTTTCACACCTTCTCATGCTCTTCATATTTTTCACAACTTTTCATGCTCCTCATTTTTTTCAGACCGTTTCATACTTCTCATATTTTTCAGACAGTTTCATGCTCCTCATATTTTTCAGAGCGTTTCATGCTCCTCGTATTTTTCAGATCTTTTCATGCTCCTCGTATTTTCCACACCTTTTCATGCTATTCATATTATTCACACCTTTTCATGCTCCTCATATTTTTCAGAGCGTTTCATGCTCCTCGTATTTCCCAGACCTTTTCATGCTCCTCGTATTTCTCAGAACTTTTCATGCTCCTCGTATTTTTCACACCTTGCATGCTCCTCGTATTCTTCACACCTTTTCATGCTCCTCGTATTTTTCATGCCGTTTCATCCTCCTCGTATTTTTCACACCTTTTCATGCTCCTCGTATTTTTCACACCTCTTCATGCTCCTCGTATTTTTCACACCTTTTTGTGCTCCTCGTATTTTTCACATCTTTTCGTGCTCCTGATATTTTTCACAACTTTTCATGATCCTCGTATTTTTCACACCTTTTCGTGCTCCTCCTATTTTTCACACCTTTTCGTGCTCCTCGTATTTTTCAGAATTTTTCACGCTCTTCATATTTTTCACACCTTTTCATGCTCTTCATATTTTTCAGAACTATTGTCCTCTTCATATTTTTCACACACTTTCATGCTCCTCGTATATTTCAGACCTTTTCGTGCTCCTCCTATTTTTCACAACTTTTCGTGCTCCTCACATTTTTCAACACCTTTTCTAGCTCTTCGTGTTCTTCACGGCTTTTCATGCTCTTCATATTTTTCACACCTTTTCGAGCTCCTCGTATTTTCACACCTTTGCATGCTCCTCGTACTTTTCACACGTTTTCGTGCTCCTCCTATTTTTCACACCTTTTCTTCCTCTATGTAATTTTCACAAATTTTCACGCTCCTCGTATTTTTCACAACTTTTCATGCTCCTCGTATATTCCACAGCTTTTCGTGCTCCTCATAAATTTCAGACCTTTTCTTGCTCTTCATATTATTCACACATTTTCGTGCTCTTCCTGTTTCTCAGAACTTTTCATGCTCTTCATATTTTTCACACCTTTTCATGCTCCTCGAATTCTTCACAGCTTTTCATGTTCCTCGTATTTTTACAACTTTTCATGGTCTTCATATTTTTCACACCTTTTCAGGCTCTTCATATTTTTCAGACCTTTTCTAGCTCCTCATATTTTCCAGACCTTTTCATGCTCCTCGTATTTTTCACACCTTTTCATGCTCCTCGAATTCTTCACACCTTTTCATGTTCCTCGTATTTTCACAACTTTTCATGGTCTTCATATTTTTCACACCTTTTCAGGCTCTTCATATTTTTCAGACCTTTTCTAGCCCCTCATATTTTTCAGACCTTTTCATGCTATTGATATTTTTCCAAACTTTTCATGCTCTTCATGTTTTTCACAGTGTTTCATGCTCTTCCTATTTTTCACACGTTTTAATGCTGCTCATATTTTCACACCTTATCATGCTCTTCATATTTTTCACACCGTTTCATGCTCCTAATATTTTTTAACACCTTTTCATGCTCCTCATATTTTTCAGACATTTTCATGGTCCTCCTATATTTCAGAACTTTTCATGCTCCTCAATATTTTCAGACCGTTTCATCCTCCTCATATTTTTCAAACCTTTTCATGCTCCTCATATTTTCCACACCTTTTCATGCTCCTCGTACACCTTTTCATGCTCGTTATATTGTTCACACCATTTCATACTCCTCATATTTTTCATCCAGATACATGCTTCTCATATTTTTCATACCTTTACATGCTCCTCCTATTTTTGACACCTTTTCATGCTCCTCATATTTTTCAGACCGTTTCATGCTCTTCATATTTTCACACCGTTTCATACTCCTCATATTTTTGACACCTATCCATGCTCCTCATATATTTCTGACCTCTTCAGGCTCCTCGTATTTTTCAGTCCTTTTCATGCTCCTCTAATTTTTCAACACTTTTCATGCTCTTCCTATTTTTGACAACATTTCATGCTCCTAATATTTTTCTTACCATTTCAGGCTCCTCGTATTTTTCAGACCTTTTCATTTTCTTCATATTTTTCACACCTTTTCATGCTCTTCGTATTTTTCACACCTTTTCATGCTCCTCATATTTTTCAATACCTTTTCATGCTCCTCGTATTCTTCACAGCTTTTCATGCTCCTCATATTTTTCACACCTTTTCATGCTCCTAGTATTATTCACACCTTTTCATGCTCCTCGTATTTTTCACAACTTTTCATGCTCCTCGTATTTTTCACACCTTTTTGTGCTCCTCTTATTGTCACATCTTTTCGTGCTCCTCATATTTTTCACACCTTTTCATGCTCCTCGTATTTTTCACAGATTTTCATGCTCCTCGTATATTTCAGACCTTTTTGGGCTCCTCGTATTTTTCACATCTTTTTGTGCTCCTCATATTTTTCACAACTTTTCATGATCCTGGTATTTTTCACAACTTTTCGTGCTCCTCATATTTTTCAACACCTTTTCTAGATCTTCGTGTTCTTCACGGCTTTGCATGCTCTTCATATTTTTCACACCTTTTCGAGCTCCTCGTATTTTTCACACCTTTTCATGCTCCTCGAATTCTTCTCACCTTTTCATGCTCCTTGTATTTTTCACAACTTTTCATGCTCCTCGTATTTTTCACAACTTTTCGTGCTCCTCTTATTGTCACACCTTTTCATGCTCTTCATATTTTTCACACCTTTTCATGTTCCTCGTATTTTTCACGTCTTTTCATTCTCCTCGTATTTATCAGGCCTCTTCATGCTCCTCGTATTTTCACACCTTTTCATGTTCCTCGTATTTTTCACACCTTTTCGTGCTCCTCATATTTTTCACAACTTTTCGTTCTCCTCTTATTGTCACACCTTTTCATGCTCTTCATATTTTTCACACCTTTTCATGCTCCTCGTATTTTTCATGTCTTTTCATGCTCGTCGTATTTATCAGGCCTTTTCATGCTCCTCGTATTTTTCAGAACATTTCAGGTTCCTCGTATTTTTCACACCTTTTCATGCTCCTCGTATTTTTCACAGCTTTTCATGCGCATCGGATTTGTCACACCGTTTCAAGCTCTTCGAATTTTTCACACCGTTTCATGCTCTTCGTGTTTTTCACACCTTTTCAGACTCTTCATATTTTTCACACCTTTTCTTGCTCTTCATATTTTTCACACCTTTTCATGCTCTTCATATTTTCACACCTTTTCTATCTCCTCAAATTTTTTATGTTCTTCATATTTTTCAAACCTTTTCTAGCTCCTCATATTTTTCAGATCTATTCATGCTCCTACTATTCTTCAGGCCTTTTCATGCTCCTCGTACTTTCCACACCTTTTCATGCTGTTCATATTATTCACACCTTTTCATTCTTTTCATATTTTCAGACCTTTACATGCTATTGATATTTTTCCAAACTTTTCATGCTCTTCGTGTTTTTCACAGTGTTTCATGCTCTTACTGTTTTTCAGACGTTTTAATGCTGCTCATATTTTTCACACCTTATCATGCTCTTCATATTTTTCACACCGTTTCATGCTCCTAATATTTTTAACACCTTTTCATGCTCCTCATATTTTTCAGACCTTTTCATGGTCCTCCTATATTTCAGAACTTTTCATGCTCCTCATTTTTTTCAGACCGTTTCATGCTCCTCCTATTTTTCACAACTTTTCATGCTCTCGTATTTTTCACACCTTTTCGTGCTCCTCTTATTGTCACACCTTTTCGGGCTCTTCATATTTATCACACCTTTTCATTCTCCTCGTATTTTCACACCGTTTCATACTCCTCATATTTTTCATCCAGATACATGCTTCTCATATTTTTAATACCTTTACATGCTCCTCATATTTTTGACACCTTTTCATGCTCCTCATATTTTTCTGACCGTTTCATGCTCCTCGTATTTTTCAGTCCTTTTCATGCTCCTCTAGTTTTTCACACCTTTTCATGCTCCTCATATTTTTGACAACTTTTCATGCTCCTAATATTTTTCTGACCTTTTCAGGCTCCTCGTATTTTTCAGACATTTTCATTCTCTTCATATTTTACACACCTTTTCATGCTCTTCTTATTTTTCACACCTTTTCATGCTCTTCATAATTTTCACATTTTTTCATGCTCTTAATAATTTTCACAGCTTTTCATGCTCTTCGTATTTTTCACACATTTTCATGCTCCTCATATTTTTCAACACCTTTTCATGTTCCTCGTGTTCTTCACAGCTTTTCTTGCTCCTCATATTTTTCACACCTTTCCATGCTCCTCGTATTTTTCACACCTTTTCATGCTGCTCGAATTCATCTCACCTTTTCATGCTCCTCGTATTTTTCACAACTTTTCATGCTCTCGTATTTTTCACACCTTTTCGGGCTGTTCATATTTTTCACACCTTTCCATGCTCCTCGTATTTTTCACACCTTTTCATGCTCCTCGTATTTATAAGGCCTTTTCATGCTCCTTATATTTTTCATACCATTTCATGTTCCTCGTATTTTTCACACCTCTTCATGCTCCTCGTATTTTTCACAACTTTTCATGGTCTTCATATTTTTCACACCTTTTCAGGCTCTTCATATTTTTCAGACCTTTTCTAGCTCGTCATATTTTTCAGACCTTTTCATGCTCCTTGTATTTTTCAGACCTTTTCATGCTTCTCGTGTTTATTGCACCTTTTCATGCTCCGCGTAATTTTCAGACCTTTTTATGCTCCTCTTATTTCTCAGACCTTTTCATGCTCCTCGAATTTTTCACAATTTTTCATGCTCCTTGTATTTTTCAGACCTTTTCAGGCTCCTCGATTTTCCAGAACATTTCATGTTCCTCGTATTTTTCAGACCATTTCTTGTTCCTCATATTTTCCAGACCTTTTCATGCTCCTCGTATTTTTCAAACATTTTCATCCACCTCGTATTTTTCAGACCTTTTCATGCTCCTCATATTTTTAACACCGTTTCATCCTCCTCGTATTTTTCACACATTTTCATGCTCCTCGTATTTTTCAGACCTTTTTGGGCTCCTCGTATTTTTCACATCTTTTCGTGATCCTCATATTTTTCACAACTTTTCATGATCCTCTTATTTTTCACAACTTTTCGTGCTCCTCATATTTTCAACACCTTTTCATGCTTCTCGTGTCCTTCACAGCTTTTCATGCTCTTCATATTTTTCACACCTTTTCATCCTCCTCGTATTTTTCACACCTTTTCATGCTCCTCGAATTCTTCACACCTTTTCATGCTCCTCGTATTTTTAACAAATTTTCATGCTCCTCATATTTTTCACAAGTTTTCGTTCTCCTCTTATTGTCACACCTTTTCATGCTCTTCATATTTTTCACACCTTTTCATGCTCCTCGTATTTTTCATGTCTTTTCATGCTCCTCGTATTTATCAGGCCTTTTCATGCTCCTCATATTTTTCATACCATTTCATGCTCCTCGTATTTTTCACACCTTTTTATGCTCCTCGTATTTTTCTCACCTCTTCATGCTCCTCGTATTTTTCACACCTTTTCATTTTCCTCGTATTTTTCACAACTTTTCATGGTCTTCGTATTTTTCACACCTTTTCAGGCTCTTTATATTTTTCAAAACTTTTCTAGCTCCTCATATTTTTCAGACGTTTTCATGCTCCTCGTATTTTTCAGACCTTTTCATCCTTCTTGTGTTTATTACACCTTTTCATGCTCCGCGTAATTTGCAGACCTTTTTATGCTCCTCTTATTTCTCAGAACTTTTCATGCTCCTCGAATTTTTCACACCTTTTCATGCTCCTTGTACTTTTTAAGCCTTTTCATGCACCTCGTATTTTCCAGAATATTTCATGCTCCTCGTATTTTTCAGACCATTTCATGCTCCTCATATTTTCCAGACCTTTTCATGCTCCTCATATTTTTCAGACGTTTTCATCCGCCTCGTATTATTCAGACTTTTTCATGCTCCTCGTGTTTTTCACACCTTTTCATGCTCCTCGTATTTTTCACACATTTTCATTCTCCTCGTATTTTTCACCCCTTTTCATGCTATTCGTATTTTTCACTCCTTTTCATGGTCTTTGTATTTTTCACACCTTTTCATGCTCCTCGTATTTTTCACATCTTTTCATGCTCCTCGTATTTTTCAGAACATTTCAGGCTCCTCGTATTTTCCAGACCTTTTCATGCTCCTCGTATTTTTCACAACTTTTCAAACTCTTCGTATTTGTCACACCTTTTCATGCTCCTCGTATTTTTCACGTCTTTTCATGCTCCTCGTATTTATCAGGCCTTTTCATGCTCCTCATATTTTTCATACCATTTCATGCTCCTCGTATTTTTCACACCGTTTCATGCTCTTCGTGTTTTTCACACCTTTTCAGACTCTTCGTATTTTTCACACCTTTTCATGCTCTTCATATTTTTCAGACCTTTTCATGCTCTTCATATTTTTCACAGCTTTTCATGCTCTTTTTTTTTCACACCTTTCATGCTCTTGAATATTTCCGACCGTTTCATGCTCCTCATATTTTTCACACCTTTTCATGCTCCTTATATTTTTCAAACCTTGTCATGCTCCTCATATTTTTCACACCTTTTCATGCTCCTTATATTTTTCAAACCTTTTCATGCTCTTCATATTTTTCACACCGTTTCATGCTCCTCATATTTTTCATACCCGTTCATGCTCTTCATATTTTTCACACATTTTCATGCTCTTCATATTTTACACACCTTTTCATGCTCACGTATATTTCACACCATTTCATGCTCCGCAGATTTTTCATACAGTTTCATTCTCCTCATATTTTTCACACCTCTACACGCTCCTGATATTTTTGACACCTTTTCATGCTCTTCATATATTGAAGTCCTTTTCATGCTGATCCTATTTTTCAGACCTTTTAATGCTCCTCATACTTTTCAGACCATTTCAGGCTCCTCGTATTTTTCAGACCTTTTCTTGCTCCTGGTATTTTTCAGACCTTTTCATTCTCCTCGTATTTTTCACACCTTCTCATGCTCTTCGTATATTTCACAACTTTTCATGCTCCTCATTTTTTTCATACCGTTTCATGCTCCTCATATTTATCAGACAGTTTCATGCTCCTCATATTTTTCAGGCCGTTCATGCTCCTCATATTTTTCAGATCTTTTCATGCTCCTCGTATTTTCCACACCTTTTCATGTTTTCATATTATTCACACCTTTTCATGCTTTTCATATTTTTCAGACCTTTTCATGTTATTGATATTTTTCCAAACTTTTCATGCTCTTCGTGTTTTTCACAGTGTTTCATGCTCTTCCTATTTTTCACACGTTTTGATGCTGCTCATATTTTCCACACCTTTTCATGCTCTTCATATTTTTCACACCGTTTCATGCTCCTAATATTTTTAACACTTTTTCATGCTCCTCATATTTTTCAGACCTTTTCATGGTCCTCCTATATTTCAGAACTTTTCATGCTCCTCATTTTTTTCAGACCGTTTCATGCTCCTCATATTTTTCACACCTTTTCATGCTCCTCATATTTTTCACACCTTTTCATGCTCCTCCTCTTTTTCACACCTTTTCGGGCTCCTCGTATTTTTCAGAATTTTTCATGCTCTTCATATTTCTCACACCTTTTCATGCTCTTCATATTTTTCAGAACTTTTGTCCTCTTCATATTTTTCACACACTTTCATGCTCCTCGTATATTTCAGACCTTTTCGTGCTCCTCCTATTTTTCACAACTTTTCGTGCTCCTCATATTTTTCAACACCTTTTCATGCTCATCGTGTTCTTCACAGCTTTTCATGCTCCTCGTATTTTTCACACCTTTGCATGCTCCTCGTATTTTTCACACATTTTCGTGCTCCTCCTATTTTTCACACCTTTTCTTCCTCCTTGTATTTTTCACACCTTTTCATGCTCCTCGTATATTCCACAGCTTTTCGTGCTCCTCGTAAATTTCAGACCTTTTCTTGCTCTTCATATTATTCACACATTTTCATGCTCTTCATGTTTCTCAGAACTTTTCATGCTCTTCATATTTTTCACACCTTTTCATGCTCCTCGAATTCTTCACACCTTTTCATGTTCCTCGTATTTTTGCAACTTTTCATGGTCTTCATATTTTTCACACCTTTTCAGGCTCTTCATATTTTTCAGACCTTTTCTAGCTCCTCATATTTTTCAGACCTTTTCATGCTCCTCGTGTTTTTCACACCTGTTCATGCTCCTCCTGTTTTTCAGACCGTTTCATGTTCCTCATAGTTTTCACAACTTCTCATGGTCTTCATATTTTTCACACCTTTTCAGGCTCTTCATATTTTTCAGACCTTTTCTAGCCCCTCATATTTTTCAGACCTTTTCATGCTATTGATATTTTTCCAAAGTTTTCATGCTCTTCATGTTTTTTACAGTGTTTTGTGCTCTTCCTATTTTTCACACGTTTTAATGCTGCTCATATTTTTCACACCTTATTATGCTCTTCATATTTTTCACACCGTTTCATGCTCCTAATATTTTTAACACCTTTTCATGCTCCTCATATTTTTCAGAACTTTTCATGGTCCTCCTATATTTCAGAACTTTTCATGCTCCTCATTTTATTCAGACCGTTTCATGCTCCTCATATTTTTCACACCTTTTCATGCTCCTCGTATTTTTCACACATTTTCATGCTCCTCATATTTTTCAGACCTTTTTGGGCTCCTCGTATTTTTCACATCTTTTCGTGATCCTCATATTTTTCACAACTTTTCATGATCCTCTTATTTTTCACAACTTTTCGTGCTCCTCATATTTTCGACACCTTTTCATGCTCCTCGTGTCCTTCACAGCTTTTCATGCTCTTCATATTTTTCACACCTTTTCATCCTCCTCGTATGTTTCACACCTTTTCATGCTCCTCGAATTCTTCACACCTTTTCATGCTCCTCGTATTTTTCACAATTTTTCATGCTCCTCATATTTTTCACAACTTTTCGTTCTCCTCTTATTGTCACACCTTTTCATGCTCTTCATATTTTTCACACCTTTTCATGCTCCTCGTATTTTTCACGTCTTTTCATGCTCCTCGTATTTATCAGGCCTTTTCATGCTCCTCATATTTTTCATACCATTTCATGCTCCTCGTATTTTTCACACCTTTTCATGCTCCTCGTATTTTTCTCACCTCTTCATGCTCCTCGTATTTTTCACACCTTTTCATTTTCCTCGTATTTTTTACAACTTTTCATGGTCTTCATATTTTTCACACCTTTTCAGGCTCTTTATATTTTTCAAAACTTTTCTAGCTCCTCATATTTTTCAGACGTTTTCATGCTCCTCGTATTTTTCAGACCTTTTCATCCTTCTTGTGTTTATTACACCTTTTCATGCTCCGCGTAATTTGCAGACCTTTTTATGCTCCTCTTATTTCTCAGAACTTTTCATGCTCCTCGAATTTTTCACACCTTTTCATGCTCCTTGTACTTTTTAAGCCTTTTCATGCACCTCGTATTTTCCAGAATATTTCATGCTCCTCGTATTTTTCAGACCATTTCATGCTCCTCATATTTTCCAGACCTTTTCATGCTCCTCATATTTTTCAGACATTTTCATCCACCTCGTATTATTCAGACTTTTTCATGCTCCTCGTATTTTTCACACCTTTTCATGCTCCTCGTATTTTTCACACATTTTCATTCTCCTCGTATTTTTCACCCCTTTTCATGCTATTCGTATTTTTCACTCCTTTTCATGGTCTTTGTATTTTTCACACCTTTTCATGCTCCTCGTATTTTTCACATCTTTTCATGCTCCTCGTATTTTTCAGAACATTTCAGGTTCCTCGTATTTTCCAGACCTTTTCATGCTCCTCGTATTTTTCACAACTGTTCAAACTCTTCGTATTTGTCACACCTTTTCATGCTCCTCATATTTTTCACAATTTTTCATGCTCCTCATATTTTTCACAACTTTTCGTTCTCCTCTTATTGTCAAACCTTTTCATGCTCTTCATATTTTTCACACCTTTTCATGCTCCTCGTATTTTTCACGTCTTTTCATGCTCCTCGTATTTATCAGGCCTTTTCATGCTCCTCATATTTTTCATACCATTTCATGCTCCTCGTATTTTTCACACCGTTTCATGCTCTTCGTGTTTTTCACACTTTTTCAGACTCTTCGTATTTTTCACACCTTTTCATGCTCTTCATATTTTTCAGACCTTTTCATGGTCTTCATATTTTTCACAGCTTTTCATGCTCTTTTTTTTTCACACCTTTCATGCTCTTGAATATTTCCGACCGTTTCATGCTCCTCGTATTTTTCACACCTTTTCATGCTCCTTATATTTTTCAAACCTTGTCATGCTCCTCATATTTTTCACACCTTTTCATGCTCCTCATATTTTTCACTCCTTTTCATGCTCCTCGTATTTTTCACACATTTTCATTCTCCTCGTATTTTTCACCCCTTTTCATGCTGTTCATATTTTTCACTCCTTTTCATGGTCTTTGTATTTTTCCCACCTTTTCATGCTCCTCGTATTTTTCACATCTTTTCATGCTCCTCGTATTTTTCACATCTTTTCAAACTCTTCGTATTTGTCACACCTTTCATGCTCCTCGTATTTTTCACAGCTTTTCATGCGCATCGGATTTGTCACACCGTTTCATGCTCTTTCTGTTTTTCACACCTTTTCAGACTCTTCATATTTTTCACACCTTTTCATGCTCTTCATATTTTTCACACCTTTTCATGCTCTTCATATTTTCACACCTTTTCTATCTCCTCAAATTTTTCATGTTCTTCATATTTTTCAAACCTTTTCGGGCTCTTCATATTTTTCACACCTTTCCTTGCTCCTCCTATTTTTCAGGCCTTTTCATGCTCCTCGTACTTTCCACACCTTTTCATGCTGTTCATATTATTCACACCTTTTCATGCTTTTCATATTTTTCAGACCTTTACATGCTATTGATATTTTTCCAAACTTTTCATGCTCTTCGTGTTTTTCACAGTGTTTCATGCTCTTACTATTTTTCAGACGTTTTAATGCTGCTCATATTTTTCACACCTTATCATGCTCTTCATATTTTTCACACCGTTTCATGCTCCTAATATTTTTAACACCTTTTCATGCTCCTCATATTTTTCAGACCTTTTCATGGTCCTCCTATATTTCAGAACTTTTCATGCTCCTCATTTTTTTTCAGACCGTTTCATGCTCCTCATATTTTTCACACCTTTTCATGCTCCTCATATTTTTCACACCTTTTCAATGCTCCTCGTATTTTCACACCGTTTCATACTCCTCATATTTTTCATCCAGATACATGCTTCTCATATTTTTAATACCTTACATGCTCCCAATATTTTTTGACACCTTTTCATGCTCTCATATTTTTCTGACCGTTTCATGCTCCTCGTTTTTTTCAGTCCGTTTCATGCTCCTCTAAATTTTCACACCTTTTCATGCTCCTCATATTTTTGACAAACATTTCATGCTCCTAATATTTTTTCTGACTTTCAGGCTCCTGCGTAATTTTTCAGACCTTTCATTCTCTTCCGTGTTTCACACCTTTTCATGCTCTTCGTATTTTTCACACCCTTTTCATGCTCTTCATAATTTCAAACATTTTTTCATACTCTTAATAATTTTACACAGCTTTTCATGCTCTTTTCGGTATTTTTCACACATTTTCATGCTCCTCATATTTTTTCAAACACCCTTTTCAATGCTCCCTCGTGTTCTTTTTTCACAGCTTTCCTTGGGCCTCCCCCTTTTCATATTTTTCACACCTTTTCATGCTCGTCGTATTTTTCACACCTTTTCATGCTCCTCGAATTCTTCTCACCTTTTCATGCTCCTCGTATTTTTCACAACTTTTCATGCTCTCGTATTTTTCACACCTTTTCGTGCTCCTCTTATTGTCACACCTTTTCGGGCTCTTCATATTTATCACACCTTTTCATTCTCCTCGTATTTTCACACCGTTTCATACTCCTCATATTTTTCATCCAGATACATGCTTCTCATATTTTTAATACCTTTACATGCTCCTCATATTTTTGACACCTTTTCATGCTCCTCATATTTTTCTGACCGTTTCATGCTCCTCGTATTTTTCAGTCCGTTTCATGCTCCTCTAATTTTTCACACCTTTTCATGCTCCTCATATTTTTGACAACTTTCATGCTCCTAATATTTTTCTGACCTTTTCAGGCTCCTCGTATTTTTCAGACATTTTCATTCTCTTCATATTTTACACACCTTTTCATGCTCTTCGTATTTTTCACACCTTTTCATGCTCTTCATAATTTTCACATTTTTTCATGCTCTTAATAATTTTCACAGCTTTTCATGCTCTTTGTATTTTTCACACATTTTCATGCTCCTCATATTTTTCAACACCTTTTCATGCTCCTCGTGTTCTTCACAGCTTTTCTTGCTCCTCATATTTTTCACACCTTTTCATGCTCCACGTATTTTTCACACCTTTTCATACTCCTCGAATTCTTCTCACCTTTTCATGCTCCTCGTATTTTTCACAACTTTTCATGCTCCTCGTATTTTTCACACCTTTTCGTGGTCCTCTTATTGTCACACCTTTTCGGGCTCTTCATATTTTTCACACCTTTCCATGCTCCTCGTATTTTTCACACCTTTTCATGCTCCTCGTATTTATAAGGCCTTTTCATGCTTCTTATATTTTTCATACCATTTCATTTTCCTCGTATTTTTCACACCTCTTCATGCTCCTCGTATCTTTCACAACTTTTCATGGTCTTCATATTTTTCACACCTTTTCAGGCTCTTCATATTTTTCAGACCTTTTCTAGCTCGTCATATTTTTCAGACCTTTTCATGCTCCTCGTATTTTTCAGACCTTTTCATGCTTCTCGTGTTTATTGCACCTTTTCATGCTCCGCGTAATTTTCAGACCTTTTTATGCTCCTCTTATTTCTCAGACCTTTTCATGCTCCTCGAATTTTTCACAATTTTTCATGCTCCTTGTATTTTTCAGATCTTTTCAGGCTCCTCGTATTTTCCAGAACATTTCATGTTCCTCGTATTTTTCAGACCATTTCTTGTTCCTCATATTTTCCAGACCTTTTCATGCTCCTCGTATTTTTCAAACATTTTCATCCACCTCGTATTTTTCAGACCTTTTCATGCTCCTCATATTTTTCACACCTTTTCATGTCCTCGTATTTTTCACACATTTTCATGCTCCTCGTATTTTTCAGACCTTTTTGGGCTCCTCGTATTTTTCACATCTTTTCGTGATCCTCATATTTTTCACAATTTTTCATGCTCCTCATATTTTTTTTTCATGCTCCGCGTAATTTGCAGACCTTTTTATGCTCCTCTTATTTCTCAGAACTTTTCATTCTCCTCGAATTTTTAACACCTTTTCATGCTCCTTGTCTTTTTCAGACTTTTTCAGGCTCCTCGTATTTTCCAGAATATTTCATGCTCTTCGTATTTTTTAGACCATTTCATGCTCCTCATATTTTCCAGACCTTTTCATGCTCCTCGTATTTTTCAGACATTTTCATCCACCTCGTATTTTTCACACCTTTTCATGCTCCTCGAATTCTTCAACACCTTTTCATGCTCCTCGTATTTTTCACAACTTTTCATGCTCTTGTATTTTTCACACCTTTTCGTGCTCCTCTTATTGTCACACCTTTTCGGGCTCTTCATATTTTTCACAACTTTTCATGCGCCTCGTATTTTTCACACCTTTTCATGATCCTTGTATTTATAAGGCCTTTTCATGCTCCTTATATTTTTCACACCTCTTCATGCTCCTCGAATTTTTCACACCTTTTAATGTCCTCATATTTTTCAAAACTTTTCATGGTCTTCATATTTTTCACACCTTTTCAGGCTCTTCATATTTTTCAGACCTTTTCTAGCTCCTCATATTTTTCAGACCTTTTCATGCTCCTCGTATTTTTCAGGCCTTTTCATGCTTCTCGTGTTTATTGCACCTTTTCATGCTTCGCGTTATTTTCAGACCTTTTTATGCTCCTCATATTTTCCAGACCTTTTCATGCTCCTAGTATTTTTCAGACATTTCCATCCACCTCGTATTTTTCAGACCTTTTCATGCTCCTCATATTTTTCACACCTTTTCATGCTCCTCGTATTTTTCACACCTCTTCATGCTCCTTGTATTTTTCACACCTTTACATTTTCCTCGTATTTTTCACAACTTTTCATGGTCTTCATATTTTTCACACCTTTTCAGGCTCTTCATATTTTACAAACCTTTTCTAGCTCCTCATATTTTTCAGACCTTTTCATGCTCCTCGTATTTTTCACACCTTTTCGTGCTCCTCTTATTGTCACACCTTTTTGGGCTCTTCATATTTTCACACCTTTTCATGCTCCTCGTATTTTTCACACCTCTTCATGCTCCTCGTATTTATAAGGCCTTTTCATGCTCCTTATATTTTTCATACCATTTCATGGTCTTCGTATTTTTGACACCTTTTCATGCTCCTCGTATTTTTCACACCTCTTCATGCTCCTCGTATTTTTCACACCTTTTCGTTTCCCTCGTATTTTTCACAACTTTTCATGGTCTTCATATTTTTCAAACCTTTTCTAGCTCCTCATATTTTTCAGACCTTTTCATGCTCCTCGTATTTTTCATACCTTTTCATCCTTCTCATGTTTATTACACCTTTTCATGCTCCACGTATTTTGCAGACCTTTTTATGCTCCTCTTATTTCTCAGAACTTTTCATTCTCCTCGAATTTTTAATACCTTTTCATGCTCCTTGTCTTTTTCAGACCTTTTCAGGCTCCTCGTATTTTCCAGAATATTTCATGCTCCTCGTATTTTTCAGACCATTTCATGCTCCTCATATTTTCCAGACCTTTTCATGCTCCTCGTATTTTTCACACATTTTCATCCACCTCGTATTTTTCAGACCTTTTCATGCTCCTCATATTTTTCACACCTTTTCATGCTCCTCGTATTTTTCACACCTTTTCATGCTCCTCGTATTTTTCACAACTTTTCATGCTCCTCATATTTTTCACAACTTTTCGTTCTCCTCTTTTTGTCACACCTTTTCATGCTCTTCATATTTTTCACACCTTTTCATGCTCCTCGTATTTTTCACGTCTTTTCATGCTCCTCGTATTTATCAGGCCTTTTCATGCTCCTCATATTTTTCATGCCATTTCATGCTCCTCGTATTTTTCACACCTTTTCATGCTCCTCGTATTTTTCTCCCCTCTTCATGCTCCTCGTATTTTTCACACCTTTTCATTTCCCTCGTATTTTTCACAACTTTTCATGGTCTTCATATTTTTCACACCTTTTCAGGCCTCTTCATATTTCAAACCTTTTCTAGCTTCCTCATATTTTTCAGACCTTTTCATGCTCCTCGTATTTTTCAGACCTTCATCCTTCCCGTGTTTATTACACCTTTTCATGCTCCGTGTAATTTGCAGACCTTTTTGATGCTCCTCTTTATTATCAGAACTTTTCATGCTCCTCGAATTTTCACACCTTTTCATGCTCCTTGTCTTTTTCAGACCTTTTCAGGCTCCTCGTATTTTCCAGAATATTTCATGCTCCTCGTATTTTTCAAACCATTTCATGCTCCTCCATTTTTCCAGACTTCATGCTCCTCGTATTTTTCAGACATTTTCATCCACCTGGTATTTTTCAGACCTTTTCATGCTCCTCGTATTTTTCACACATTTTCATTCTCCTCATATTTTTCACCCCTTTTCATGCTATTCGTATTTTTCAATCCTTTTCATGATCTTTGTATTTTTCACACCTTTTCATGCTCCTCGTATTTTTCACATCTTTTCATGCTGCTTGTATTTTTCAGAACATTTCAGGTTCCTCGTATTTTCCAGACCTTTTCATGCTCCTCGTATTTTTCACAACTTTTCAAACTCTTCGTATTTGTCACACCTTTTCATGCTCCTCGTATTTTTCACAGCTTTTCATGCTCATCGGATTTGTCACACCTTTTCAAGCTCTTCGTATTTTTCACACCGTTTATGCTCTTCCTGTTTTTCACACCTTTTCAGACTCTTCGTATTTTTCACACCTTTTCTTGCTCTTCATATTTTTCACACCTTTTCATGCTCTTCATATTTTTCAGACCTTTTCATGCTCTTCATATTTTTCACAGCTTTTCATGCTCTTTTTTTTCACACCTTTCATGCTCTCGAATATTTCCGACCATTTCATGCTCATCATTTTTTCACACCTTTTCATGCTCCTTATATTTTTCAAACCTTTTCATGCTCCTCATATTTTTCACACCTTTTCATGCTCCTTATATTTTTCAAACTTTTTCATGCTCTTCATATTTTTCACACCGTTTCATGCTCCTAATATTTTTCATACCCATTCATGCTCTTCATATTTTTCACACATTTTCATGCTCTTTATATTTTACACACCTTTTCATGCTCACGTATTTTTCACACCATTTCATGCTCTGCAGATTTTTCATACAGTTTCATTCTCCTCATATTTTTCACACCTCTACATGCTCCTGATATTTTTGACACCTTTTCATGATCTTCATATATTGAAGTCCTTTTCATGCTGCTCCTATTTTTCAGACCTTTTAATGCTCCTCGTAATTTTCAGACCATTTCATGCTCCTTGTATTTTTCAGACCTTTTCATGCTCCTGGTATTTTTCAGACCTTTTCATGCTCCTCGTATTTTTCAGACCTTTTCATGCTCTTCGCATTTTTCACACCTTTTCATGCTCCTCGTATTTTTCACACCTTTTCATGCTCCTCGTATTTTTCACACCTCTTCATGCTCCTCGTATTTTTCACACCTTTTCGTGCTCCTCTTATTGTCACACCTTTTCGGGCTCTTCATATTTTTCACACCTTTTCATGCTCCTCGAAATCTTCACACCTTTTCATGCTCCTCATATTTTTCACAACTTTTCATGCTCCTTGTATTTTTCACACCTTTTCGTGCTCCTCTTATTGTCACACCTTTTCGAGCTCTTCATATTTTTCACACCTTTTCATGCTCCTCATATTTTTCACGCCTTTTCATGCTCCTTGTATTTATCAGGCCTTTTCAGGCTCCTCGTATTTTTCAGACCTTATCATTCTCTTCTTATTTTTCACACCTTTTATGCTCTTCATATTTTTCACACCTTTTCTTGCTTTTCATAATTTTCACATTTTTTCATGCTCTTAATAATTTTCACAGCTTTTCATGCTCTTCGTATTTTTCACACATTTTCATGCTCCACATATTTTTCACACCTTTTCATGCTCCTCGAATTCTTAACACCTTTTCATGCTCTTCGTATTTTTCACAACATTTCATCCTCTCGTATTTTTCACACCTTTTCGTGCTCCTCTTATTGTCACACCTTTTCATGCTCCTTATATTTTTCACACCTCTTCATGTTCCTCGTATTTTTCACACCTTTTCGTTTTCCTCGTATTTTTCACAACTTTTCATGGTCTTCATATTTTTCACACCTTTTCAGGCTCTTCATATTTTTCAAAACTTTTCTAGCTCCTCATATTTATCAGACCTTTTCATGCTCCTCGTATTTTTCACACCTTTTCATGCTCCTCTTATTGTCACACCTTTTTGGGCTCTTCATATTTTTCATACCATTTCATGCTCCTCGTATTTTTCACACCTTTTCATGCTCCTCGTATTTTTCACACCTCTTCATGCTCCTCGTATTTTTCACACCTTTTAACATCCTCGTATTTTTCACAACTTTTCATGGTCTTCATATTTTTCACACCTTTTCAGGCTCTTCATATTTTTCAGACCTTTTCTAGCTCCTCATATTTTTCAGACCTTTTCATGCTCCTCGTATTTTTCAGACCTTTTCATGCTTCTCGAGTTTATTGCACCTTTTCATGCTCCGCGTAATTTTCAGACCTTTTTATGCTCCTCTTATTTCTCACCTTTTCATGCTCCTCGAATTTTTCACAATTTTTCATGCTCCTTGTATTTTTCAGACCTTTTCAGGCTCCTCGTATTTTCCAGAACATTTCATGCTCCTCGTATTTTTCAGACCATTTCATGTTCCTCATATTTTCCAGACCTTTTCATGCTCCTCGTATTTTTCAACATTTTCATCCACCTCGTATTTTTCAGAACATTTCATGCTCCTCATATTTTACACACCTTTTCATGCTCACGTATATTTCACACCATTTCATGCTCCACAGATTTTTCATACAGTTTCATTCTCCTCATATTTTTCGCACCTCTACACGCTCCTGATATTTTTGACACCTTATCATGCTCTTCATATATTGAAGTCCTTCTCATGCTGATCATATTTTTCAGAACTTTTAATGCTCCTCATACTTTTCAGACCATTTCAGGCTCCTCGTATTTTTCAGACCTTTTCATGCTCCTGGTATTTTTCAGACCTTTTCATGTTCCTCATATTTTTCAGACAGTTTCATGCTCCTCATATTTTTCACACCTTTTCATGGTCCTCGTATTTTTCACACCTTTTCATGCTCCTCGAATTCTTCACACGTTTTCATGCTCCTCGTATTTTTCACAACTTTTCATGCTCCTCATATTTTTCACAACTTTTCTTTCTCCTCTTATTGTCACACCTTTTCATGCTCTTCATATTTTAACACCTTTTCATGCCTCTCGTATTTTTCACGTCTTTTCGTGCTCCTCGTATTTATCAGGCCTTTTCATGCTCCTCATATTTTTCATACCATTTCATACTCCTGGTATTTTTCACACCTTTTCATGCTCTTGATATTTTTCACACCTCTTCATGCTCCTCGTATTTTTCACACCTTTTCATTTCCCTCGTATTTTTCACAACTTTTCATGGTCTTCATATTTTTCAAACCTTTTCTAGCTCCTCATATTTTTCAGACCTTTTCATGCTCCTCGTATTTTTCATACCTTTTCATCCTTCTCATGTTTATTACACCTTTTCATGCTCCACGTAATTTGCAGACCTTTTTATGCTCCTCTTATTTCTCAGAACTTTTCATTCTCCTCGAATTTTTCACACCTTTTCATGCTCCTTG
This sequence comes from Cervus canadensis, assembly GCF_019320065.1. Taxonomy (NCBI): domain Eukaryota; kingdom Metazoa; phylum Chordata; class Mammalia; order Artiodactyla; family Cervidae; genus Cervus; species Cervus canadensis. The sequence goes on along the minus strand of NC_057399.1, from coordinate 65,262,925 downwards.
TATTTTTCAGACCTTTTCAGGCTCCTCGTATTTTCCAGAATATTTCTTGCTCCTCGTATTTTTCAGACCATTTCATGCTCCTCATATTTTCCAGACCTTTTCATGCTCCTCGTATTTTTCAGACATTTTCATCCACCTCGTATTTTTCACACCTTTTCATGCTCCTCGAATTCTTCACACCTTTTCATGCTCCTCGTATTTTTCACAACTTTTCATGCTCTCATATTTTTCACACCTTTTCATGCTCCTTGTATTTATAAGGCCTTTTCATGCTCCTTATATTTTTCACACCTCTTCATGCTCCTCGTATTTTTCACACCTTTTAATGTCCTCGTATTTTTCAAAACTTTTCATGGTCTTCATATTTTTCACACCTTTTCAGTCTCTTCATATTTTTCAGACCTTATCTAGCTCCTCATATTTTTCAGACCTTTTCATGCTCCTCGTATTTTTCAGGCCTTTTCATGCTTCTCGTGTTTATTGCACCTTTTCATGCTTCGCATAATTTTCAGACCTTTTTATGCTCCTCATATTTTCCAGACCTTTTCATGCTCCTAGTATTTTTCAGACATTTCCATCCACCTCGTATTTTTCAGACCTTTTCATGCTCCTCATATTTTTCACACCTTTTCATGCTCCTCGTATTTTTCACACCTCTTCATGCTCCTCGTATTTTTCACACCTTTACATTTTCCTCGTATATTTCACAACTTTTCATGGTCTTCATATTTTTCACACCTTTTCAGGCTCTTCATATTTTTCAGACCTTTTCATGCTCCTCGTATTTTTCACACCTTTTCGTGCTCCTCTTATTGTCACACCTTTTTGGGCTCTTCATATTTTTCACACCTTTTCATGCTCCTCGTATTTTTCACACCTCTTCATGCTCCTCGTATTTATAAGGCCTTTTCATGCTCCTTATATTTTTCATACCATTTCATGCTCTTCATATTTTTGACACCTTTTCATGCTCCTCGTATTTTTCACACCTCTTCATGCTCCTCGTATTTTTCACACCTTTTAATGTCCTCGTATTTTTCACAACTTTTCATGGTCTTCATATTTTTCACACCTTTTCAGGCTCTTCATTTTTTTCAGACCTTTTCTAGCTCCTCATATTTTTCAGACCTTTTCATGCTCCTCGTATTTTTCAGGCCTTTTCATGCTTCTCGTGTTTATTGCACCTTTTCATGCTTCGCGTAATTTTCAGACCTTTTTATGCTCCTCATATTTTCCAGACCTTTTCATGCTCCTAGTATTTTTCAGACATTTTCATCCACCTCGTATTTTTCAGACCTTTTCATGCTCCTCATATTTTTCACACCGTTTCATGCTCCTCGTAATTTTCACACATTTTCATGCTCCTCGTATTTTTCAGACCTTTTTGGGCTCCTCGTATTTTTCACATCTTTTCGTGATCCTCATATTTTTCACAACTTTTCATGATCCTCGTATTTTTCACAACTTTTCATGCTCCTCATATTTTCAACACCTTTTCATGCTCCTCGTGTCCTTCACAGCTTTTCATGCTCTTCATATTTTTCACACCTTTCATGCTCCTCGAATTCTTCACACCTTTTCATGCTCCTCGTATTTTTCACAACTTTTCATGCTCCTCATATTTTTCACAACTTTTCGTTCTCCTCTTATTGTCACACCTTTTCATGCTCTTCGTATTTTTCACAACTTTTCATGCTCCTCATATTTTTCAGACCGTTTCATGCTCCTCTGTTTTTCAGATCTTTTCATGCTCCTCGTATTTTCCACACCTTTTCATGTTTTCATATTATTCACACCTTTTCATGCTTTTCATATTTTTCAGACCTTTTCATGCTATTGATATTTTTCCAAACTTTTCATGCTCTTCGTGTTTTTCACAGTGTTTCATGTTCTTCCTCTTTTTCACACGTTTTAATGCTGGTCATATTTTCCACACCTTATCATGCTCTTCATATTTTTCACACCGTTCATGCTCCTAATATTTTTAACACCTTTTCATGCTCCTCATATTTTTCACACCTTGTCATGGTCCTCCTATATTTCAGAACTTTTCATGCTCCTCATTTTTTTCAGACCGTTTCATGCTCCTCATATTTTTCACAGCTTTTCATGCTCCTCATATTTTTCACACCTTTTCATGCTCCTCGTATTTTCACACCGTTTCATACTCCTCATATTTTTCATCCAGATACATGCTTCTCATATTTTTCATAGCTTTACATGCTCCTCATATTATTGACACCTTTTCATGCTCCTCATATTTTTCAGACCGTTTCATGCTCTTCATATTTTCACACCGTTTCATACTCCTCATATTTTTGACACCTATTCATGCTCATCATATTTTTCTGACCGTTTCATGCTCCTCGTATTTTTCAGTCCGTCTCATGCTCCTCTTATTTTTCACACCTTTTCATGCTCCTCATATTTTTGACAACTTTTCATGCTCCTAATATTTTTCTGACGTTTTCAGGCTCTCGTATTTTTCAGACCTTTTCATTCTCTTCATATTTTTCACACCTTTTCATGCTCTTCGTATTTTTCACACCTTTTCATGCTCTTCATAATTTTTACAGCTTTTCATGCTCTTCGTATTTTTCACACCTTTTCATGCTCCTCATATTTTTCATACCTTTTCCTGCTTCTCATATTTTTCACACCTTTCCGTGCTCTTCGTATTTTTCAGACCTTTTCGTGCTCTTCATATTTTTCAGACCTTTTCATGCTCCTCGTATTTTTCACAGCTTTTCGTGCTCTTCATATTTTCACACCTTTTCTATCTCCTCAAATTTTTCATGTTCTTCATATTTTTCACACCTTTTCTAGCTCCTCATATTTTTCAGATCTATTCATGCTCCTCCTATTTTTCAGGCCTTTTCATGCTCCTCGTATTTTTACCACCTTTTTGTGCTCCTCGTATTTTTCACACATTTTCATGCTCCTCGTATTTTTCACACCTTTTCGTGTTCCTCATATTTTTCACAACTTTTCATGATCCTCATATTTTTCACACCTTTTCGTGCTCCTCCTATTTTTCACACCTTTTCGTTCTCCTCGTATTTTTCAGAATTTTTCATGCTCTTCATATTTTTCACACCTTTTCATGCTCTTCATATTTTTCAGAACTTTTGTGCTCTTCATATTTTTCACACCCTTTCATGCTCCTCGTATATTTCAGACTTTTTCCTGCTCCTCGTATTTTTCACAACTTTTCGTGCTCCTCCTATTATTCACACCTTTTCTTCCTCCTTGTAATTTTCACACCCTTTCATGCTCGTCGTATTTTTCACAACTTTTCATGCTCCTCGTATATTCCACAGCTCTTCGTGCTCCTGGTAAATTTCAGAACTTTTCCTGCTCTTCATATTATTCACACCTTTTCGTGCTCTTCATGTTTCTCATACCTTGTCATGCTCTTCATATTTTTCACACCTTTTCATGCTCCTCGTCTTTTTCACACCTTTTCATGCTCCTCGAATTCTTCACACCTTTTCATGATCTTCGTTTTTTTCACAACATTTCATGCTCCTCGTATTTTTCACACCATTTCATGTTCCGCGTTTTTTTCACAACTTTTCTTGCTCCTCCTATTTTGCGCAACTTTTCATGCTCCTTGTATTTTTCACACCTTTTCGTGCTCCTCGTATTTTCACACCTTTTCGTGCTCCTTCTATTTTTCACACCTTTTCGTCCTCTCCGTATTTTTCAGACCTTTTCATGCTCTTCATATTATTCCCACCATTTCATGCCCTTCACCTTTTTCACACGTTTTCGTGCTCTTCGTATTTTTCAGACCTTTTCATGCTCCTCGTATTTCTCAGACCTTTTCATGCTCCTAGAATTCTTCACACCTTTTCATGCTCCTCGTATTTTTCACAACTTTTCATGCTCTCGTATTTTTCACACCTTTTCGTGCTCCTCTTATTGTCACACCTTTTTGGGCTCTTCATATTTTTCACACCTTTTCATGCTCCTCGTATTTATAAGGCCTTTTCATGCTCCTTATATTTTTCATACCATTTCATGCTCCTCGTATTTTTCACACCTTTTCATGCTCCTCGTATTTTTCACACCTCTTCATGCTCCTCGTATTTTTCACACCTTTTAATGTCCTCGTATTTTTCACAACTTTTCATGGTCTTCATATTTTTCACACCTTTTCGTGCTCTTCATATTTTCACACCTTTTCTATCTCCTCAAATTTTTCATGTTCTTCATATTTTTCACACCTTTTCATGCTCCTCATATTTGAGGAGCATGAAAAGGTGTGAAAAATACAAGGAGCATGAAATGGTATGAAAAATATGAGGAGCATGAAAAGCCCTGATAAATACGAGGAGCATGAAAAGACGTGAAAAATACGAGGAGCATGAAAAGGTGTGAAAAATACGAGGAGCTCGAAAAGGTGTGAAAAATATGAAGAACATGAAAAGCTGTGAAGAACACGAAGAGCTAGAAAAGGTGTTGAAAAATATGAGGAGCACGAAAAGTTGTGAAAAATACCAGGATCATGTAAAGTTGTGAAAAATATGAGGAGCACGAAAAGATGTGAAAAAATACGAGGAGCCCAAAAAGGTCTGAAAAAATACCGAGGAGCATGAAAATGTGGAAAAATACGAGGAGCATGTGAAAAGGTTGTGACAAAATATCGAGGAGCACGAAAAGAGTGAAAAACACGAAGGAGGCCCAAAAAAGGTCTGAATATACGAGGAGCCATGAAAAGGGGTGAAAAATACGGAGGAGCATTTGAAAAGGTGTGAAAATTACGAGGAGCGAAATGGTATTAAAAAATATGAGGGAGCGGGAAAGCCTGATAAATAAGAGAGTATGAAAGGAAGTGTTGAAAAAATACGAGGAGCATGGACAAGGGTTGTGAAATACCTGAGAGCACGAAAGCTTGTGACAATAAGAGGAGCACAAAAAGGTGTGAAAAATACGAGGAGCATGAAAAGTTGTGAAAAATACGAGGAGCATGAAAAGGTGTGAAGAATTCGAGGAGCATGAAAAGGTGTGAATAATACTAGGAGCATGAAAAGGTGTGAAAAATATGAGGAGCATGAAAAGCTGTGAAGAATACGAGGAGCATGAAAAGGTATTGAAAAATATGAGGAGCATGAAAAGGTGTGAAAAATACGAAGAGCATGAAAAGGTGTGAAAAATATGAAGAAAATGAAAAGGTCTGAAAAATACGAGGAGCCTGAAATGGTAAGAAAAATATTAGGAGCATGAAATGTTGTCAAAAATAGGAAGAGCATGAAAAGTGTTGAAAAATTAGAGGAGCATGAAAAGGACTGAAAAATACGAGGAGCCTGAAGAGGTCAGAAATATATGAGGAGCATGGATAGGTGTCAAAAATATGAGGAGTATGAAACGGTGTGAAAATATGAAGAGCATGAAACGGTCTGAAAAATATGAGGAGCATGAAAAGGTGTCAAAAATATGAGGAGCATGTAAAGGTATTAAAAATATGAGAAGCATGTATCTGGATGAAAAATATGAGGAGTATGAAATGGTGTGAAAATATGAGGAGCATAAAAAGGTGTGAAAAATATGAGGAGCATGAAAAGGTGTGAAAAATATGAGGAGCATGAAACGGTCTGAAAAAAATGAGGAGCATGAAAAGTTCTGAAATATAGGAGGACCATGAAAAGGTCTGAAAAATATGAGGAGCATGAAAAGGTGTTAAAAATATTAGGAGCATGAAACGGTGTGAAAAATATGAAGAGAATAATAAGGTGTGAAAAAATATGAGCAGCATTAAAACGTGTGAAAAATAGGAAGAGCACAAAACACTGTAAAAAACATGAAGAGCATGAAAAGTTTGGAAAAATATCAATAGCATGAAAAGGTCTGAAAAATATGAGGGGCTAGAAAAGGTCTGAAAAATATGAAGAGCCTGAAAAGGTGTGAAAAATATGAAGACCATGAAAAGTTGTGAAAAATGCGAGGAAAATGAAAAGGTGTGAAAAATATGAGGAGCATGAAGAGGTGTGAAAAATACGAGGAGCATGAAAAGGTGTGAAAAATACAAGGAGCTTGAAATGGTATGAAAAATATGAGGAGCATGAAAAGCCCTGATAAATACGAGGAGCATGAAAAGACGTGAAAAATACGAGGAGCATGAAAAGGTGTGAAAAATACGAGGAGCATGAAAAGGTGAGAAGAATTCGAGGAGTATGAAAAGGTGTGAAAAATACGAGGAGCTCGAAAAGGTGTGAAAAATATGAAGAGCATGAAAAGCTGTGAAGAACACGAAGAGCTAGAAAAGGTGTTGAAAAATATGAGGAGCACGAAAAGTTGTGAAAAATACCAGGATCATGTAAAGTTGTGAAAAATATGAGGAGCACGAAAAGATGTGAAAAATACGAGGAGCCCAAAAAGGTCTGAAAAATACGAGGAGCATGAAAATGTGTGAAAAATACGAGGAGCATGAAAAGGTGTGAAAAATATGAGGAGCACGAAAAGATGTGAAAAACACGAGGAGCCCAAAAAGGTCTGAAATATACGAGGAGCATGAAAAGATGTGAAAAATACGAGGAGCATGAAAAGGTGTGAAAAATACGAGGAGCATGAAATGGTATAAAAAATATGAGGAGCGGGAAAAGGCCTGATAAATAAGAGAAGTATGAAAAGGTGTGAAAAATACGAGGAGCATGAAAGGGTGTGAAAAATATGAAGAGCACGAAAAGCTGTCACAATAAGAGGAGCACAAAAAGGTGTGAAAAATACGAGGAGCATGAAAAGTTGTGAAAAATACGAGGAGCATGAAAAGGTGTGAAGAATTCGAGGAGCATGAAAAGGTGTGAAAAATACTAGGAGGATGAAAAGGTGTGAAAAATATGAGGAGCATGAAAAGCTGTGAAGAATACGAGGAGCATGAAAAGGTATTGAAAAATATGAGGAGCATGAAAAAGTGTGAAAAATACGAAGAGCATGAAAAGGTGTGAAAAATATGAAGAGAATGAAAAGGTCTGAAAAATACGAGGAGCCTGAAATGGTAAGAAAAATATTAGGAGCATGAAATGTTGTCAAAAATAGGAAGAGCATGAAAAGTGTTGAAAAATTAGAGAAGCATGAAAAGGACTGAAAAATACGAGGAGCCTGAAAAGGTCAAAATATATGAGGAGCATGGATAGGTGTCAAAAATATGAAGAGTATGAAACGGTGTGAAAATATGAAGAGCATGAAACGGTCTGAAAAATATGAGGAGCATGAAAAGGTGTCAAAAATAGGAGGAGCATGTAAAGGTATTAAAAATATGAGAAGCATGTATCTGGATGAAAAATATGAGGAGTATGAAATGGTGTGAAAATACGAGGAGCATGAAAATATGTATAAAATATGAGGAGCATGAAAAGGTGTGAAAAATGTGAGGAGCATGAAACGGTCTGAAAAAAATGAGGAGCATGAAAAGTTCTGAAATATAGGAGGGCCATGAAAAGGTCTGAAAAATATGAGGAGCATGAAAAGGTGTTAAAAATATTAGGAGCATGAAACGGTGTGAAAAATATGAAGAGCATGATAAGGTGTGAAAAATATGAGCAGCATTAAAACGTGTGAAAAATAGGAAGAGCATGAAACACTGTGAAAAACATGAAGAGCATGAAAAGTTTGGAAAAATATCAACAGCATGAAAAGGTCTGAAAAATATGAGGGGCTAGAAAAGGCCTGAAAAATATGAAGAGCCTGAAAAGGTGTGAAAAATATGAAGACCATGAGAAGTTGTGAAAAATACGAGCAACATGAAAAGGTGTGAAAAATACGAGGAGCATGAAGAGGTGTGAAAAATACGAGGAGCATGAAAAGGTCTGGAAAATATGAGGAGCTAGAAAAGGTCTGAAAAATATGAAGAGCCTGAAAAGGTGTGAAAAATATGAAGACCATGAAAAGTTGTAAAAAATACGAGAAACATGAAAAGCTGTGAAGAAATCCAGGAGCATGAAAAGGTGTGAAAAATATGAAGAGCACGAAAAGGTGTGAAAAATACAAGGAAAATGAAAAGTTGAGAAAAATACGAGGAGCATGAAAAGGTGTGAAGATTTCGAGGAGCATGAAAAGGTGTGAAAAATACGAGGAGCATGATAAGGTGTGAAAAATATGAGGAACATGAAAATGTGTGAAAAATACGAAGAGCATGAAAAGCTGTGAAAATTATGAAGAGCATGAAAACCTGTGAAAAATACGAAGAGCATGAAAAGGTGTGAAAAATATGAAGAGAATGAAAAGGTCTGAAATATACAAGGAGCATGAAAGTGTGTGAAAAATATGAAGAGGACAATAGTTCTGAAAAATATGAAGAGCATGAAAAGGTGTGAAAAATATGAAGAGCATGAAAAATTCTGAAAAATACGAGGAGCACAAAAAGTTATGAAAAATAGGAGGAGCACGAAAAGGTGTGAAAAATACGAGGATCATGAAAAGTTGTGAAAAATATCAGGAGCACGAAAAGACGTGAAAAATACCAGGAGCACAAAAAGGTGTGAAAGATACGAGGAGCATGAAGAGGTGTGAAAAATACGAGAAGCATGAAAAGGTGTGAAAAATACGAGGAGGATGAAAAGGCATGAAAAATACGAGGAGCATGAATAGGTGTGAAGAATACGAGGAGCATGAAAAGGTGTGAAAAATACGAGGAGCATGAAAAGTTCTGAGAAATACGAGGAGCATGAAAAGGTCTGGGAAATACGAGGAGCATGAAAAGGTCTGAAAAATACGAAGAGCACGAAAAGGTGTGAAAATTATGAAGGGCATGAAATGGTGTGAATAATATGAATAGCACGAAAACGTCTGAAAAATACGGAGAGGACGAAAAGGTGTGAAAAATAGAAGGAGCACGAAAAGGTGTGAAAATACGAGGAGTACGAAAAGGTGTGAAAAATACAAGGAGCATGAAAAGTTGCGCAAAATAGGAGGAGTATGAAAAGTTGTGAAAAAAACGCGGAACATGAAATGGTGTGAAAAATACGAGGAGCATGAAAATGTGTGAAAAATACGAGGAGCACAAAAAGGTGTGAAAAATACGAGGAGCATGAAAAGGTCTGAAAATTACGAGGAGCATCAAAAGGTGTGAAAAATACAAGGAGCATGAAAAGATCTGAAAAATACGAGGAGCATGAAAAGGCCTGAAAAATAGGAGGAGCATGAATAGATCTGAAAAATATGAGGAGCTAGAAAAGCTGTGAAAGATGTGAAGAACATGAAAAATTTGAGGAGATAGAAAAGGTGTGAAAATATGAAGAGCACGAAAAGCTGTGAAAAATACGAGGAGCATGAAAAGGTCTGAAAAATATGAAGAGCACGAAAAGGTCTCAAAAATACGAAGAGCACGAAAAGGTGTGAAAAATATGAGAAGGACGAAAAGGTGTGAAATATATGAGGAGGATGAAAAGGCGTCAAAAATACGAAGAGCATGAAAAGCTGTGAAAATAATGAAGAGCATGAAAAAGTGTGAAAAATATGAAGAGCATGAAAAGTACTGAAATATAGGAGGACCATGAAAAGGTCTGAAAAATATGAGGAGCATGAAAAGGTGTTAAAAATATTAGGAGCATGAAACGGTGTGAAAAATATGAACAGCATGATAAGGTGTGGAAAATATGACCAGCATTAAAACGTGTGAAAAAGAGGAAGAGCATGAAACACTGTGAAAAACACGAAGAGCATGAAAAGTTTGGAAAAATATCAATAGCATGAAAAGGTCTGAAAAATATGAAAAGCATGAAAAGGTGTGAATAATATGAACAGCATGAAAAGGTGTGGAAAATACCAGGAGCATGAAAAGATCTGAAAAATACGAGGAACATGAAACGGTCTGAAAATTATGAGGAGCATGAAACTGTCTGAAAAATATGAGGAGCATGAAACGGTCTGAAAAAAATGAGGAGCATGAAAAGTTGTGAAAAATATGAAGAGCATGAGAAGGTGTGAAAAATACGAGGATCATGAAAAGGTGTGAAAAGTACGAAGAGCATGAAAATGTCTGAAAAATACGAGGAGCATGAAAAGGTCTGAAAAATACAAGGAGCATGAAAAGGTGCGCAAAATAGGAGGAGCATGAAAAGTTGTGAAAAAAACGCGGAACATGAAATGGTGTGAAAAATACGAGGAGCATGAAATGTTGTGAAAAAAACGAAGATCATGAAAAGGTGTGAAAAAGACAAGGAGCATGAAAAGGTGTGAAAAATATGAAGAGCATGAAAATGTATGAGAAACGTGAAGAGCACGAAAAGGTGTGAATAATATGAAGAGCACGAAAAGGTCTGAAATTTACCAGGAGCACGAAGAGCTGTGGAATATACGAGGAGCATGAAAATGTGTGAAAAATACGAGGAGCATGAAAAGGATGTGAAAAATACGAGGAGCATGAAAATGTGTGAAAAAAAAATACGAGGAGAAAAATACATGAAAAGGTGTGAAAAATATGAGGAGCATGAAAAGGTCTGAAAAATACGAGGTGGATGAAAAAGTCTGAAAAATACGAGGAGCATGAAAAGGTCTGGGAAAATATGAGGAGCATGAAATGGTCTGAAAAATACGAGGAGCATGAAATGTTCTGGAAAATACGAGGAGCCTGAAAAGGTCTGAAAAATACAAGGAGCATGAAATGGTATGAAAATATAAGGAGCATGAAAAGGCCTTATAAATACGAGGAGCATGAAAGGTGTGAAAAATCGAGGAGCATGAAAAGGTGTGAAAAAATGAGGAGCAAGAAAAGCTGTGAAGAACACGAGGAGCATAAAAGGGTTTGAAAAATATGAGGACCATGAAAATGTGTGAAAAATATGAAAGAGCATGAAAAGCTGTGAAAATTATTAGAGCATGAAAAAGTTGAAAATTATGAAGAGCATGAAAAGGTGTGAAAATTACAAGGAGGAAGAAAAGGTGTGAATAATAGGAGGAGCAAGAAAAGTTGTGAAAAATACGAGGAGCACGAAAAGGTCTGAAATATACAAGGTGCAAGAAAGGGTGTGAAAAATATGAAGAGCACAAAAGTTCTGAAAAATATGAAGAGCATGAAAAGGTGTGAAAAATATGAAGAGCATGAAAAATTCTGAAAAATACGAGGAGAACGAAAAGGTGTGAAAAATAGGAGGAGCACGAAAAGGTGTGAAAATACGAGGAGCACGGAAAGGTGTGAAAAATACAAGGAGCATGAAAAGTCGCGCAAAATAGGAGGAGCATGAAAAGTTCTGAAAAAAACGCGGATCATGAAATGGTGTGAAAAATACGAGGAGCATGAAAAGTTGTGAAAAAAACGAAGATCATGAAAAGGTTTGAAGAATTCGAGGAGCATGAAAAGGTGTGAAAAAGACGAGGAGCATGAAAAGGTGTGAAAAATATGAAGAGCATGAAAATGTATGAGAAACGTGAAGAGCACGAAAAGGTGTGAATAATATGAAGAGCACGAAAAGGTCTGAAATTTACCAGGAGCACGAAGAGCTGTGGAATATACGAGGAGCATGAAAAGTTGTGAAAAATACGACGAGCATGAAAAGGTGTGAAAATTACAAGGAGGAAGAAAAGGTGTGAATAATAGGAGGAGCACGAAAAGTTGTGAAAAATACGAGGAGCACGAAAAGGTCTGAAATATACAAGGTGCAAGAAAGGGTGTGAAAAATATGAAGAGCACAAAAGTTCTGAAAAATATGAAGAGCATGAAAAGGTGTGAAAAATATGAAGAGCATGAAAAATTCTGAAAAATACGAGGAGCATGAAAAGGTGTGAAAATAGGAGGAGCACGAAAAGGTGTGAAAAATATGAGGATCATGAAAAGTTGTAAAAATTTTAGGAGCACGAAAAGGTGTGAAAAATACAAGGAGCATGAAAAGGTCTGAAAAATACGAGCAGCATGAAAAGGTGTGAAAAATACAAGGAGCATGAAAAGATCTGAAAAATATGAAGACCACGAAAAAGTCTGAAAAATACGAAGAGCCTGAAAAGGTCTGAAAAATATGAGGAGCTAGAAAAGGTCTGAAAAATATGAAGACCACGAAAAGGTCTGAAAAATACGAAGAGCCTGAAAAGGTCTGAAAAATATGAGGAGCTAGAAAAGGTCTGAAAAATATGAAGAGCCTGAAAAGGTGTGAAAAATATGAAGACCATGAAAAGTTGTGAAAAATACGAGGAACATGAAAACGTGTGAAAAATACGAGGAGCATGAAAAGGTGTGAAGAATTCGAGGAGCATAAAAAGGTGTGAAAAATACGAGGAGCATGAAAACGTGTGAAAAATATGAAGAGCATGAAAAGCTGTGAAGGACACGAGGAGCATGAAAAGGTGTTGAAAATATGAGAAGCACGAAAAGTTGTGAAAAATACGAGGATCATGAAAAGTTGTGAGAAATATGAGGATCACGAAAAGATGTGAAAAATACGAGGAGCCCGAAAAGGTCTGAAAAATACGAGGAGCATGAAAATGTGTGAAAAATACGAGGAGTATGAAAAGGTGTGAAAAATATGAGGAGCATGAAAAGGTCTGAAAAATACGAGGTGGATGAAAATGTCTGAAAAATACGAGGAGCATGAAAAGGTCTGGAAAATATGAGGAGCATGAAATGGTCTGAAAAATACGAGGAGCATGAAATATTCTGGAAAATACGAGGAGCCTGAAAAGGTCTGAAAAAGACAAGGAGCATGAAAAGTTGTGAAAAATACGAGGAGCATGAAAAGGTGTGAAGAATTCGAGGAGCATGAAAAGGTGTGAAAAATACGAGAAGCATGAAAAGGTGTGAAAAATATGAGGAGCAAGAAAAGCTGTGAAGAACACGAGGAGCATGAAAAGGTGTTGAAAAATATGAGGAGCATGAAAATGTGTGAAAAATACGAAGAGCATGAAAAGCTGTGAAAATTTTTAAGAGCATGAAAAAGTGTGAAAATTATGAAGAGCATGAAAAGGTGTGAAAATTACAAGGAGGAAGAAAAGGTGTGAATAATAGGAGGAGCACGAAAAGTTGTGAAAAATACGAGGAGCACGAAAAGGTCTGAAATATACAAGGTGCAAGAAAGGGTGTGAAAAATATGAAGAGCACAAAAGTTCTGAAAAATATGAAGAGCATGAAAAGGTGTGAAAAATATGAAGAGCGTGAAAAATTCTGAAAAATACGAGGAGAACGAAAAGGTGTGAAAAATAGGAGGAGCACAAAAAGGTGTGAAAATACGAGGAGCACGAAAAGGTGTGAAAAATACAAGGAGCATGAAAAGTCGCGCAAAATAGGAGGAGCATGAAAAGTTCTGAAAAAAACGCGGATCATGAAATGGTGTGAAAAATACGAGGAGCATGAAAAGTTGTGAAAAAAACGAGGATCATGAAAAGGTGTGAAGAATTCGAGGAGCATGAAAAGGTGTGAAAAAGACGAGGAGCATGAAAAGGTGTGAATAATATGAAGAGCACGAAAAGGTCTGAAATTTATGAGGAGCACGAAGAGCTGTGGAATATACGAGGAGCATGAAAAGTTGTTAAAAATACGAGGAGAATGAAAAGGTGTGAAAATTACAAGGAGGAAGAAAAGGTGTGAATAATAGGAGGCGCACGAAAAGTTGTGAAAAATACGAGCACGAAAAGGTCTGAAATATACGAGGTGCATGAAAGGGTGTGAAAAATATGAAGAGCACAAAAGTTTTGAAAAAAATGAAGAGCATGAAAAGGTTTGAAAAATATGAAGAGCACGAAAACGTGTGAAAAATCGAGGACATGAAACGGTCTGAAAAATTATGAAGACACGAAACAGGTCCTAAAAATACGAAGAGGCTGCTGAAAAGGTCTGAAAAAAATTATTGAGGACTAGAAAAGGTGTGAAAATATGAAGAGCATGAAAAGGTGTGACAATAAGAGGAGAAAGAAAAGTTGTGAAAAATATGAGGAGCATGAAAAGTTGTGAAAAATACGAGGAGCATGAAAAGGTGTGAAGAATTCGAGGAGCATAAAAAGGTGTGAAAAATACGAGGAGCATGAAAACGTGTGAAAAATATGAAGAGCATGAAAAGCTGTGAAGGACACGAGGAGCATGAAAAGGTGTTGAAAATATGAGAAGCACGAAAAGTTGTGAAAAATACGAGGATCATGAAAAGTTGTGAGAAATATGAGGATCACGAAAAGATGTGAAAAATACGAGGAGCCCGAAAAGGTCTGAAAAATACGAGGAGCATGAAAATGTGTGAAAAATACGAGGAGTATGAAAAGGTGTGAAAAATATGAGGAGCATGAAAAGGTCTGAAAAATACGAGGTGGATGAAAAGGTCTGAAAAATACGAGGAGCCTGATAAATACGAGGAGCATGAAAAGGCGTGAAAAATATGAGGAGCATGAAAAGGTGTGAAAAATATGAAGAGCCCGAAAAGGTGTGACAATAAGAGGAGCACGAAAAGGTGTGAAAAATACGAGGAGCTGAAAGGTGTGAAAAATACGAGGAGCATGAAAAGGTGTGAAAAATATGAGGAGCATGAAAAGGCCTTATAAATACGAGGAGCATGAAAAGGTGTGAAAAAATGAAGAACATGAAAAGTTGTGAAAACTACGAGGACATTAAAAGGTGTGAAAAATACGAGGAGCATGAAGAGGTGTGAAAAATACGAGGAGCATGAAAAGGAGTGAAAAATACCACGAGCATGAAATGGTATGAAAAATATAAGGAGCATGAAAAGGCCTTATAAATACGAGGAGCATGAAAAGGTGTGAAAAATACGAGGAGCATGAAAAGGTGCGAAAAATATGAAGAGCACGAAAAGGTGTGACAATAAGAGGAGCACGAAAAGCTGTGAAAAATACGAGGAGCATGAAAAGGTGTGAAAAATATGAGGAGCATGAAAAGGTGTGAAAAATACGAAGAGCATGAAAAGATGGGAAAAATATGAAGAGAATGAAAAGGTCAGAAAAATACGAGGAGCCTGAAAAGATCAGAAAAATATTAGGAGCATGAAAAGTTGTCAAAAATATGAGGAGCATGAAAAGTTGTGAAAAATTAGAGGAGCATGAAACGGACTGAAAAATATGAGGAGCATGAAACGGTCAGAAAAATATGAGGAGCATTAAAAGGTGTCAAAAAAATGAGGAGCATGTAAAGGTATTAAAAATATGAGAAGCATGTATCTGGATGAAAAATATGAGGAGTATGAAACGGTGTGAAAATACGAGAAGCATAAAAATATGTGTAAAATATGAGGAGCATGAAAAGGTGTGAAAAATATGAGGAGCATGAAGCGGTCTGAAAAAAATGAGGACCATGAAAAGTTCTGAAATATAGGAGGACCATGAAAAGGTGTGAAAAATATGAGGAGCATGAAAAGGTGTGAAAAATATGAGGAGCATGAAACGGTCTGAAAAAAATGAGGAGCATGAAAAGTTCTGAAATATAGGAGGACCATGAAAAGGTCTGAAAAATATGAGGAGCATGAAATGATGTTAAAAATATTAGGAGCATGAAACGGTGTGAAAAATATGAAGAGCATGATAAGGTGTGAAAAATATGAGCAGCATTAAAACGTGTGAAAAATAGGAAGAGCATGAAACACTGTGAAAAACACGAAGAGCATGAAAAGTTTGGAAAAATATCAATAGCATGAAAAGGTGTGAAAAATATGAAGAGCACGAAAAGGTCTGAAAAATACGAAGAGCACGAAAACGTGTGAAAAATATGAGAAGGACGAAAAGGTGTGAAATATATGAGGAGCATGAAAAGATGTCAAAAATACGAAGAGCATGAAAAGCTGTGAAAATAATGAAGAGCATGAAAAAGTGTGAAAATTATGAAGAGCATGAAAAGTACTGAAATATAGGATGTCCATGAAAAGGTCTGAAAAATATGAGGAGCATGAAAAGGTGTTAAAAATATTAGGAGCATGAAACGGTGTGAAAAATATGAAGAGGATGATAAGGTGTGGAAAATATGACCAGCATTAAAACGTGTGAAAAAGAGGAAGAGCATGAAACACTGTGAAAAACATGAAGAGCATGAAAAGTTTGGAAAAATATCAATAGCATGAAAAGGTCTGAAAAATATGAAAAGCATGAAAAGGTGTGAATAATATGAATAGCATGAAAAGGTGTGGAAAATACGAGGAGCATGAAACTGTCTGAAAAACATGAGGAGCAAGAAACGGTCTGAAAAAAATGAGGAGCATGAAAAGTTGTGAAAAATATGAAGAGCATGAGAAGGTGTGAAAAATACGAGGAGCATGAAAAGGTCTGAAAAATACGAGGAGCATGAAAAGGTCTGAAAAATACAAGGAGCATGAAAAGTTGCGCAAAATAGGAGGAGCATGAAAAGTTGTGAAAAAAACGCGGAACATGAAATGGTGTGAAAAATACGAGGAGCATGAAATGTTGTGAAAAAAACGAAGATCATGAAAAGGTGTGAAGAATTCGAGGAGCATGAAAAGGTGTGAAAAATATGAAGAGCATGAAAATGTATGAGAAACGTGAAGAGCACGAAAAGGTGTGAATAATATGAAGAGCACGAAAAGGTCTGAAATTTACCAGGAGCACGAAGAGCTGTGGAATATACGAGGAGCATGAAAATGTGTGAAAAATACGAGGAGCAGAAAAGGTGTGAAAAATACGAGGAGCATGAAATGTGTGTGCATGAAAAAAAATACGAGGAGTATGAAAAGGTGTGAAAAATATGGAGCATGAAAAGGTCTGAAAAATACGAGGTGGATGAAAAAGTCTGAAAAATACGAGGAGCATGAAAAGGTCTGGAAAATAGGAGGAGCATGAAATGGTCTGAAAAATACGAGGAGCATGAAATGTTCTGGAAAATACGAGGAGCCTGAAAAGGTCTGAAAAATACAAGGAGCATGAAATGGTATGAAAATATAAGGAGCATGAAAAGGCCTTATAAATACGAGGAGCATGAAAAGGTGTGAAAAATCGAGGAGCATGAAAAGGTGTGAAAAATATGAGGATCATGAAAAGTTGTGAAAAATATCAGGAGCACGAAAAGACGTGAAAAATACCAGGAGCACAAAAAGGTGTGAAAGATACGAGGAGCATGAAGAGGTGTGAAAAATACGAGAAGCATGAAAAGGTGTGAAAAATACGAGGAGGATGAAACGGCATGAAAAATACGAGGAGCATGAATAGGTGTGAAGAATACGAGGAGCATGAAAAGGTGTGAAAAATACGAGGAGCATGAAAAGTTCTGAGAAATACGAGGAGCATGAAAAGGTCTGGGAAATACGAGGAGCATGAAAAGGTCTGAAAAATACGAAGAGCACGAAAAGGTGTGAAAATTATGAAGGGCATGAAATGGTGTGAATAATATGAATAGCACGAAAACGTCTGAAAAATACGGAGAGGACGAAAAGGTGTGAAAAATAGAAGGAGCACGAAAAGGTGTGAAAATACGAGGAGTACGAAAAGGTGTGAAAAATACAAGGAGCATGAAAAGTTGCGCAAAATAGGAGGAGTATGAAAAGTTGTGAAAAAAACGCGGAACATGAAATGGTGTGAAAAATACGAGGAGCATGAAAATGTGTGAAAAATACGAGGAGCACAAAAAGGTGTGAAAAATACGAGGAGCATGAAAAGGTCTGAAAATTACGAGGAGCATCAAAAGGTGTGAAAAATACAAGGAGCATGAAAAGATCTGAAAAATACGAGGAGCATGAAAAGGCCTGAAAAATAGGAGGAGCATGAATAGATCTGAAAAATATGAGGAGCTAGAAAAGCTGTGAAAGATGTGAAGAACATGAAAAATTTGAGGAGATAGAAAAGGTGTGAAAATATGAAGAGCACGAAAAGCTGTGAAAAATACGAGGAGCATGAAAAGGTCTGAAAAATATGAAGAGCACGAAAAGGTCTCAAAAATACGAAGAGCACGAAAAGGTGTGAAAAATATGAGAAGGACGAAAAGGTGTGAAATATATGAGGAGGATGAAAAGGCGTCAAAAATACGAAGAGCATGAAAAGCTGTGAAAATAATGAAGAGCATGAAAAAGTGTGAAAATTATGAAGAGCATGAAAAGTACTGAAATATAGGAGGACCATGAAAAGGTCTGAAAAATATGAGGAGCATGAAAAGGTGTTAAAAATATTAGGAGCATGAAACGGTGTGAAAAATATGAACAGCATGATAAGGTGTGGAAAATATGACCAGCATTAAAACGTGTGAAAAAGAGGAAGAGCATGAAACACTGTGAAAAACACGAAGAGCATGAAAAGTTTGGAAAAATATCAATAGCATGAAAAGGTCTGAAAAATATGAAAAGCATGAAAAGGTGTGAATAATATGAACAGCATGAAAAGGTGTGGAAAATACGAGGAGCATGAAAAGGTCTGAAAAATACGAGGAGCATGAAACGGTCAGAAAAATATGAGGAGCATGAAACTGTCTGAAAAATATGAGGAGCAAGAAACGGTCTGAAAAAAATGAGGAGCATGAAAAGTTGTGAAAAATATGAAGAGCATGAGAAGGTGTGAAAAATACGAGGATCATGAAAAGGTGTGAAAAGTACGAAGAGCATGAAAATGTCTGAAAAATACGAGGAGCATGAAAAGGTCTGAAAAATACAAGGAGCATGAAAAGTTGCGCAAAATAGGAGGAGCATGAAAAGTTGTGAAAAAAACGCGGAACATGAAATGGTGTGAAAAATACGAGGAGCATGAAATGTTGTGAAAAAAACGAAGATCATGAAAAGGTGTGAAGAATTCGAGGAGCATGAAAAGGTGTGAAAAATATGAAGAGCATGAAAATGTATGAGAAACGTGAAGAGCACGAAAAGGTGTGAATAATATGAAGAGCACGAAAAGGTCTGAAATTTACCAGGAGCACGAAGAGCTGTGGAATATACAGGAGCATGAAAAGTTGTGAAAATACGAGGAGCATGAAAATGTGTGAAAAATACGAGGAGCATGAAAATGTGTGAAAAATAGAGGAGCATGAAAATGTGAAAAATACGAGGAGTATGAAAAGGTGTGAAAAATATGGGAGCATGAAAAGGTCTGAAAAATACGAGGTGGATGAAAAAGTCTGAAAAATACGAGGAGCATGAAAAGGTCTGGAAAATATGAGGAGCATGAAATGGTCTGAAAAATACGAGGAGCATGAAATGTTCTGGAAAATACGAGGAGCCTGAAAAGGTCTGAAAAATACAAGGAGCATGAAATGGTATGAAAATATAAGGAGCATGAAAAGGCCTTATAAATACGAGGAGCATGAAAAGGTGTGAAAAATCGAGGAGCATGAAAAGGTGTGAAAAATATGAGGAGCAAGAAAAGCTGTGAAGAACACGAGGAGCATAAAAAGGTGTTGAAAAATATGAGACCATGAAAATGTGTGAAAAATATGAAGAGCATGAAAAGCTGTGAAAATTATTAAGAGCATGAAAAAGTGTGAAAATTATGAAGAGCATGAAAAGGTGTGAAAATTACAAGGAGGAAGAAAAGGTGTGAATAATAGGAGGAGCACGAAAAGTTGTGAAAAATACGAGGAGCACGAAAAGGTCTGAAATATACAAGGTGCAAGAAAGGGTGTGAAAAATATGAAGAGCACAAAAGTTCTGAAAAATATGAAGAGCATGAAAAGGTGTGAAAAATATGAAGAGCATGAAAAATTCTGAAAAATACGAGGAGAACGAAAAGGTGTGAAAAATAGGAGGAGCACGAAAAGGTGTGAAAATACGAGGAGCACGGAAAGGTGTGAAAAATACAAGGAGCATGAAAAGTCGCGCAAAATAGGAGGAGCATGAAAAGTTGTGAAAAAAACGCGGATCATGAAATGGTGTGAAAAATACGAGGAGCATGAAAAGTTGTGAAAAAAACGAAGATCATGAAAAGGTTTGAAGAATTCGAGGAGCATGAAAAGGTGTGAAAAAGACGAGGAGCATGAAAAGGTGTGAATAATATGAAGAGCACGAAAAGGTCTGAAATTTATGAGGAGCACGAAGAGCTGTGGAATATACGAGGAGCATGAAAAGTTGTTAAAAATACGAGGAGAATGAAAAGGTGTGAAAATTACAAGGAGGAAGAAAAGGTGTGAATAATAGGAGGAGCACGAAAACGTGTGAAAAATGCGAGGAGCATGAAAAGGTGTGAAAATACGAGGAGCACGAAAAGTTGTGAAAAATACGAGCACAAAAAGGTCTGAAATATACGAGGTGCATGAAAGGGTGTGAAAAATATGAAGAGCACAAAAGTTTTGAAAAATATGAAGAGCATGAAAAGGTGTGAAAAATATGAAGAGCATGAAAAATTCTGAAAAATACGAGGAGCATGAAAAGGTGTGAAAATAGGAGGAGCACGAAAAGGTGTGAAAAATATGAGGATCATGAAAAGTTGTAAAAATTTTAGGAGCACGAAAAGGTGTGAAAAATACAAGGAGCATGAAAAGGTCTGAAAAATACGAGCAGCATGAAAAGGTGTGAAAAATACAAGGAGCATGAAAAGATCTGAAAAATATGAAGACCACGAAAAAGTCTGAAAAATACGAAGAGCCTGAAAAGGTCTGAAAAATATGAGGAGCTAGAAAAGGTCTGAAAAATATGAAGACCACGAAAAGGTCTGAAAAATACGAAGAGCCTGAAAAGGTCTGAAAAATATGAGGAGCTAGAAAAGGTCTGAAAAATATGAAGAGCCTGAAAAGGTGTGAAAAATATGAAGACCATGAAAAGTTGTGAAAAATACGAGGAACATGAAAACGTGTGAAAAATACGAGGAGCATGAAAAGGTGTGAAGAATTCGAGGAGCATAAAAAGGTGTGAAAAATACGAGGAGCATGAAAACGTGTGAAAAATATGAAGAGCATGAAAAGCTGTGAAGGACACGAGGAGCATGAAAAGGTGTTGAAAATATGAGAAGCACGAAAAGTTGTGAAAAATACGAGGATCATGAAAAGTTGTGAGAAATATGAGGATCACGAAAAGATGTGAAAAATACGAGGAGCCCGAAAAGGTCTGAAAAATACGAGGAGCATGAAAATGTGTGAAAAATACGAGGAGTATGAAAAGGTGTGAAAAATATGAGGAGCATGAAAAGGTCTGAAAAATACGAGGTGGATGAAAATGTCTGAAAAATACGAGGAGCATGAAAAGGTCTGGAAAATATGAGGAGCATGAAATGGTCTGAAAAATACGAGGAGCATGAAATATTCTGGAAAATACGAGGAGCCTGAAAAGGTCTGAAAAAGACAAGGAGCATGAAAAGTTGTGAAAAATACGAGGAGCATGAAAAGGTGTGAAGAATTCGAGGAGCATGAAAAGGTGTGAAAAATACGAGAAGCATGAAAAGGTGTGAAAAATATGAGGAGCAAGAAAAGCTGTGAAGAACACGAGGAGCATGAAAAGGTGTTGAAAAATATGAGGAGCATGAAAATGTGTGAAAAATACGAAGAGCATGAAAAGCTGTGAAAATTTTTAAGAGCATGAAAAAGTGTGAAAATTATGAAGAGCATGAAAAGGTGTGAAAATTACAAGGAGGAAGAAAAGGTGTGAATAATAGGAGGAGCACGAAAAGTTGTGAAAAATACGAGGAGCACGAAAAGGTCTGAAATATACAAGGTGCAAGAAAGGGTGTGAAAAATATGAAGAGCACAAAAGTTCTGAAAAATATGAAGAGCATGAAAAGGTGTGAAAAATATGAAGAGCGTGAAAAATTCTGAAAAATACGAGGAGAACGAAAAGGTGTGAAAAATAGGAGGAGCACAAAAAGGTGTGAAAATACGAGGAGCACGAAAAGGTGTGAAAAATACAAGGAGCATGAAAAGTCGCGCAAAATAGGAGGAGCATGAAAAGTTCTGAAAAAAACGCGGATCATGAAATGGTGTGAAAAATACGAGGAGCATGAAAAGTTGTGAAAAAAACGAGGATCATGAAAAGGTGTGAAGAATTCGAGGAGCATGAAAAGGTGTGAAAAAGACGAGGAGCATGAAAAGGTGTGAATAATATGAAGAGCACGAAAAGGTCTGAAATTTATGAGGAGCACGAAGAGCTGTGGAATATACGAGGAGCATGAAAAGTTGTTAAAAATACGAGGAGAATGAAAAGGTGTGAAAATTACAAGGAGGAAGAAAAGGTGTGAATAATAGGAGGCGCACGAAAAGTTGTGAAAAATACGAGCACGAAAAGGTCTGAAATATACGAGGTGCATGAAAGGGTGTGAAAAATATGAAGAGCACAAAAGTTTTGAAAAAAATGAAGAGCATGAAAAGGTTTGAAAAATAGGACGGAGCACGAAAGGTGTGAAAATAACGAGGAGATGAAAAGGGTCTGAAAATATGAAGACCAACGAAAAGGTCTGAAAAATACGAGGAGACTGAAAAGGTGTGAAAAATACGAGGAGCCTGAAAAGGTGTGAAAAATTCGAGGAGCCTGAAAAGGTGTGAAAAATACGAGGAGCCTGAAAAGACGTGAAAACTACGAGGAGCCTGAAAAGGCCTGAAAAATACGAGGAGCCTGAAAAGGTGTGAAAATACGAGGAGCATGAAAAGGCCTGAAAAATACGAGGAGCCTGAAAAGGTGTGAAAATATGAAGAGCATGAAAAGCTGTGAAGGACACGAGGAGCATGAAAAGGTGTTGAAAATATGAGAAGCACGAAAAGTTGTGAAAAATACGAGGATCATGAAAAGTTGTGAGAAATATGAGGAGCACGAAAAGATGTGAAAAATACGAGGAGCCCGAAAAGGTCTGAAAAATACGAGGAGCATGAAAATGTGTGAAAAATACGAGGAGTATGAAAAGGTGTGAAAAATATGAGGAGCATGAAAAGGTCTGAAAAATACGAGGTGGATGAAAAGGTCTGAAAAATACGAGGAGCCTGATAAATACGAGGAGCATGAAAAGGCGTGAAAAATATGAGGAGCATGAAAAGGTGTGAAAAATATGAAGAGCCCGAAAAGGTGTGACAATAAGAGGAGCATGAAAAGGTGTGAAAAATACGAGGAGCATGAAAAGGTCTGAAAAATACAAGGAGCATGAAATGGTATGAAAAATATAAGGAGCATGAAAAGGCCTTATAAATACGAGGAGCATGAAAAGGTGTGAAAAAATGAAGAACATGAAAAGTTGTGAAAACTACGAGGACATTAAAAGGTGTGAAAAATACGAGGAGCATGAAGAGGTGTGAAAAATACGAGGAGCATGAAAAGGAGTGAAAAATACCACGAGCATGAAATGGTATGAAAAATATAAGGAGCATGAAAAGGCCTTATAAATACGAGGAGCATGAAAAGGTGTGAAAAATACGAGGAGCATGAAAAGGTGCGAAAAATATGAAGAGCACGAAAAGGTGTGACAATAAGAGGAGCACGAAAAGCTGTGAAAAATACGAGGAGCATGAAAAGGTGTGAAAAATATGAGGAGCATGAAAAGGTGTGAAAAATACGAAGAGCATGAAAA
This sequence comes from Cervus canadensis, assembly GCF_019320065.1. Lineage (NCBI taxonomy): Eukaryota > Metazoa > Chordata > Mammalia > Artiodactyla > Cervidae > Cervus > Cervus canadensis. The sequence continues at coordinate 65,239,600 of NC_057399.1, read as the reverse complement.
GATGGGAAAAATATGAAGAGAATGAAAAGGTCAGAAAAATACGAGGAGCCTGAAAAGATCAGAAAAATATTAGGAGCATGAAAAGTTGTCAAAAATATGAGGAGCATGAAAAGTTGTGAAAAATTAGAGGAGCATGAAACGGACTGAAAAATATGAGGAGCATGAAACGGTCAGAAAAATATGAGGAGCATTAAAAGGTGTCAAAAAAATGAGGAGCATGTAAAGGTATTAAAAATATGAGAAGCATGTATCTGGATGAAAAATATGAGGAGTATGAAACGGTGTGAAAATACGAGAAGCATAAAAATATGTGTAAAATATGAGGAGCATGAAAAGGTGTGAAAAATATGAGGAGCATGAAGCGGTCTGAAAAAAATGAGGACCATGAAAAGTTCTGAAATATAGGAGGACCATGAAAAGGTGTGAAAAATATGAGGAGCATGAAAAGGTGTGAAAAATATGAGGAGCATGAAACGGTCTGAAAAAAATGAGGAGCATGAAAAGTTCTGAAATATAGGAGGACCATGAAAAGGTCTGAAAAATATGAGGAGCATGAAAAGGTGTTAAAATATTAGGAGCATGAAACGGTGTGAAAAATATGAAGAGCATGATAAGGTGTGAAAAATATGAGCAGCATTAAAACGTGTGAAAAATAGGAAGAGCATGAAACACTGTGAAAAACACGAAGAGCATGAAAAGTTTGGAAAAATATCAATAGCATGAAAAGGTGTGAAAAATATGAAGAGCACGAAAAGGTCTGAAAAATACGAAGAGCACGAAAACGTGTGAAAAATATGAGAAGGACGAAAAGGTGTGAAATATATGAGGAGCATGAAAAGATGTCAAAAATACGAAGAGCATGAAAAGCTGTGAAAATAATGAAGAGCATGAAAAAGTGTGAAAATTATGAAGAGCATGAAAAGTACTGAAATATAGGATGTCCATGAAAAGGTCTGAAAAATATGAGGAGCATGAAAAGGTGTTAAAAATATTAGGAGCATGAAACGGTGTGAAAAATATGAAGAGGATGATAAGGTGTGGAAAATATGACCAGCATTAAAACGTGTGAAAAAGAGGAAGAGCATGAAACACTGTGAAAAACACGAAGAGCATGAAAAGTTTGGAAAAATATCAATAGCATGAAAAGGTCTGAAAAATATGAAAAGCATGAAAAGGTGTGAATAATATGAATAGCATGAAAAGGTGTGGAAAATACGAGGAGCATGAAACTGTCTGAAAAACATGAGGAGCAAGAAACGGTCTGAAAAAAATGAGGAGCATGAAAAGTTGTGAAAAATATGAAGAGCATGAGAAGGTGTGAAAAATACGAGGAGCATGAAAAGGTCTGAAAAATACGAGGAGCATGAAAAGGTCTGAAAAATACAAGGAGCATGAAAAGTTGCGCAAAATAGGAGGAGCATGAAAAGTTGTGAAAAAAACGCGGAACATGAAATGGTGTGAAAAATACGAGGAGCATGAAATGTTGTGAAAAAAACGAAGATCATGAAAAGGTGTGAAGAATTCGAGGAGCATGAAAAGGTGTGAAAAATATGAAGAGCATGAAAATGTATGAGAAACGTGAAGAGCACGAAAAGGTGTGAATAATATGAAGAGCACGAAAAGGTCTGAAATTTACCAGGAGCACGAAGAGCTGTGGAATATACGAGGAGCATGAAAAGTGTGAAAAATACGAGGAGCATGAAAAGGTGTGAAAAATACGAGGAGCATGAAAATGTGTGAGCATGAAAAATGTGTGAAAAATACGAGGAGTATGAAAAGGTGTGAAAAATATGAGGAGCATGAAAAGGTCTGAAAAATACGAGGTGGATGAAAAAAGTCTGAAAAATACGAGGAGCATGAAAAGGTCTGGAAAATATGAGGAGCATGAAATGGTCTGAAAAATACGAGGAGCATGAAATGTTCTGGAAAATACGAGGAGCCTGAAAAGGTCTGAAAAATACAAGGAGCATGAAATGGTATGAAAATATAAGGAGCATGAAAAGGCCTTATAAATACGAGGAGCATGAAAAGGTGTGAAAAATCGAGGAGCATGAAAAGGTGTGAAAAATATGAGGAGCAAGAAAAGCTGTGAAGAACACGAGGAGCATAAAAAGGTGTTGAAAAATATGAGGACCATGAAAATGTGTGAAAAATATGAAGAGCATGAAAAGCTGTGAAAATTATTAAGAGCATGAAAAAGTGTGAAAATTATGAAGAGCATGAAAAGGTGTGAAAATTACAAGGAGGAAGAAAAGATGTGAATAATAGGAGGAGCACGAAAAGTTGTGAAAAATACGAGGAGCACGAAAAGGTCTGAAATATACAAGGTGCATGAAAGGGTGTGAAAAATATGAAGAGCACAAAAGTTCTGAAAAATATGAAAAGCATGAAAAGGTGTGAAAAATATGAAGAGCATGAAAAATTCTGAAAAATACGAGGAGAACGAAAAGGTGTGAAAAATAGGAGGAGCACGAAAAGGTGTGAAAATACGAGGAGCACGAAAAGGTGTGAAAAATACAAGGAGCATGAAAAGTCGCGCAAAATAGGAGGAGCATGAAAAGTTGTGAAAAAAACGAGGATCATGAAAAGGTGTGAAGAATTCGAGGAGCATGAAAAGGTGTGAAAAAGACGAGGAGCATGAAAAGGTGTGAATAATATGAAGAGCACGAAAAGGTCTGAAATTTATGAGGAGCACGAAGAGCTGTGGAATATACGAGGAGCATGAAAAGTTGTTAAAAATACGAGGAGAATGAAAAGGTGTGAAAATTACAAGGAGGAAGAAAAGGTGTGAAAAATAGGAGGAGCACGAAAACGTGTGAAAAATGCGAGGAGCATGAAAAGGTGTGAAAATACGAGGAGCACGGAAAGTTTTGAAAAATTCGAGCACGAAAAGGTCTGAAATATACGAGGTGCATGAAAGGGTGTGAAAAATATGAAGAGCACAAAAGTTTTGAAAAATATGAAGAGCATGAAAAGGTGTGAAAAATATGAAGAGCAAGAAAAATTCTGAAAAATACGAGGAGAATGAAAAGGTGTGAAAAATAGGAGGAGCACGAAAAAGTGTGAAACATATGAGGATCATGAAAAGTTGTAAAAATTTTAGGAGCACGAAAAGGTGTGAAAAATATGAGGAGCATGAAAAAGTGTGAAAAGTACGAGGAGCACAAAAAGGTGTGAAAAATACGAGGAGCATGAAAAGGTCTGAAAAATACGAGGAGCATGAAAAGGTTGTGAAAAATACGAGGAGCATGAAAAGATCTGAAAAATACGAGGAGCATGAAAAGGCCTGAAAAAATAGGAGAGCATGAATAGATCTGAAAAATATGTAGAGCTAGAAAAGGTGTGAAAAAATATGAAGAACATGAAAAATTTGAGGAGATAGAAAAGGTGTGAAAATATGAAGAGCATGAAAAGGTGTGAAAAATACAAGAGCATGAAAAGTTCTGAAAAAATATGAAGACCACGAAAAGGTCTGAAAAATACGAAGAGCCTGAAAAGGTCTGAAAAATATGAGGAGCTAGAAAAGGTCTGAAAAATATGAAGAGCCTGGAAAAGGTGTGAAAAATATGAAGACCATGAAAAGTTGTGAAAATACGAGGGAACATGAAAACGATGTGAAAAATTATGAAAGAGCATGAAAAGCTGTGAAAGGACACGAGGAGCATGAAAAGGTGTTGAAAATATGAGAAGCACGAAAAGTTGTGAAAAATACGAGGATCATGAAAAGTTGTGAGAAATATGAGGATCACGAAAAGATGTGAAAAATACGAGGAGCCCGAAAAGGTCTGAAAAATACGAGGAGCATGAAAATGTGTGAAAAATATGAGGAGCATGAAAAGGTGTGAAAAATATGAGGAGCATGAAAAGGTGTGAAAAATACGAGGAGCATGAAAAGGTGTGAAAAATATGAGGAGCATGAAAAGGTGTGAAAAATATGAGGAGCATGAAACGGTCTGAAAAAACTGAGGAGCATGAAAAGTTCTGAAATATAGGAGGACCATGAAAAGGTCTGAAAAATATGAGAAGCATGAAATGGTGTTAAAAATATTAGGAGCATGAAACGGTGTGAAAAATATGAAGAGCATGATAAGGTGTGAATAATATGAGCAGCTTTAAAACGTGTGAAAAATAGGAAGAGCATGAAACACTCTGAAAAATACGAGGAGCATGAAAAGGTCTGAAAAATACCAGGAGCATGAAAAGGTCTGAAAAATACGAGGAGCATGAAATGGTCTGAAAAGTACGAGGAGCATTAAAAGGTCTGAAAAATAGGAGCAGCATGAAAAGGACTTCAATATATGAAGAACATGAAAAGGTGTCAAAAATATCAGGAGCGTGTAGAGGTGTGAAAAATATGAGGAGAAAGAAACTGTATGAAAAATCTGCGGAGCATGAAATGGTGTGAAATATACGTGAGCATGAAAAGGTGTGTAAAATATGAGGAGCATGAAAATGTGTGAAAAATATGAAGAGCATGAAAGGGTATGAAAAATATAAGGAGCATGAAAAGGTGTGAAAAATATGAGGAGCATGAAAATGTTTGAAAAATATAAGGAGCATGAAAAGGTGTGAAAAATATGAGGAGCATGAACGGTCGGAAATATTCGAGAGCATGAAACAGTGTGAAAAATATGAAGTGCATGAAAAGGTTTGAAAAATACAAGGAGCATGACAAGGTGTGAAAAATATGAGGAGATTGAAAAGGCTTGAAAAATATAATGAGGATGAAAAGGTGTGAAAATTATGAGGAGCATGAAACGGTCGGAAATATTCAAGAGCATGAAAGATGTGAAAAAAACAAAGAGCATGAAAAGCTGTGAAAAATATGAAGAGCATGAAAAGGTGTGAAAAATATGAAGAGCCAGAAAAGGTGTGAAAAATACGAAGAGTCTGAAAAGGTGTGAAAAACACGAAGAGCATGAAACGGTGTGAAAAATACGAAGAGCTTGAAAAGGTGTGACAAATCCGAAGAGCATGAAAAGCTGTGAAAAATACGAGGAGCATGAAAAGGTCTGGAAAATACGAGGAACCTGAAATGTTCTGAAAAATACGAGGAGTATGAAAAGATGTGAAAAATACGAGGAGCATGAAAAGGTGTGAAAAATACAAAGACCATGAAAAGGAGTGAAAAATACGAATAGCATGAAAAGGGGTGAAAAATACGAGGAGAATGAAAATGTGTGAAAAATACGAGGAGCATGAAAAGGTGTGAAAAATATGAGGAGCATGAAAAGGTCTGAAAAATACGAGGTGGATGAAAATGTCTGAAATACGAGGAGCCTGAAAAGGTCTGAAAAATACAAGGAGCATGAAAAGGAGTGAAAAATTCGAGGAGCATGAAAAGTTCTGAGAAATAAGAGGAGCATAAAAAGGTCTGAAAAATATGAAGAGCATGAAAAGGTATGACAATAAGAGGAGCACGAAAAGTTGTGAAAAATATGAGGAGCATGAAAAGTTGTGAAAAATACGAGGAGCATGAAAAGGTGTGAAAAATATGAGGAGCATGAAAAGGTGTGAAAAATATGAGGAGCATGAAACGGTCTGAAAAAACTGAGGAGCATGAAAAGTTCTGAAATATAGGAGGACCATGAAAAGGTCTGAAAAATATGAGAAGCATGAAATGGTGTTAAAAATATTAGGAGCATGAAACGGTGTGAAAAATATGAAGAGCATGATAAGGTGTGAATAATATGAGCAGCTTTAAAACGTGTGAAAAATAGGAAGAGCATGAAACACTGTGAAAAACACGAAGAGCATGAAAAGTTTGGAAGAATATCAATAGCATGAAATGGTCTGAAAAATATGAAAAGGTGTGAATAAAATGAATAGCATGAAAAGGTGTGGAAATTTCCAGGAGCATGAAAAGATCTGAAAAATACGAGGAGCATGAAACGGTCTGAAAAATATGAGGAGCATGAAACTCTCTGAAAAATATGAGGAGCATGAAACGGTGTGAAAAAAATGAGGAGCATGAAAAGTTGTGAAAAATACAAAGAGCATGAGAAGGTGTGAAAAATAGGAGGATCATGAAAAGGTGTGAAAAATACGAAGAGCATGAAAAGGTCTGAAATATACCAGGAGCATGAAAAGGTCTGAAAAATACAAGGAGCATCAAAATGTGTGAAAAACTCGAGGCGCATGAAAAGGTCTGAGAAATAAGAGGAGCATGAAAAGGTCTGAAAAATATGAGGAGCTAGAAAAGGTCTGAAAAATATGAAGAGCCTGAAAAGGTGTGAAAAATATGAAGACCATGAAAAGTTGTGAAAAATATGAGGAATATGAAAAGGTATGAAAAATACGAGGAGCATGAAGAGGTGTGAAAAATACGAGGAGCATGAAATGGTATGAAAAATATAAGGAGCATGAAAAAGCCTTATAAATACGAGGAGCATGAAAATGTGTGAAAAATATGAAGAGCACGGAATGGTGTGACAATAAGAGGAGCACGAAAAGATGTGAAAAATACGAGGAGCATGAAAATGTGTGAATAATTCGAGGAGCATGAAAAGGTGTGAAAAATACGAGGAGCATGAAAAGGTGTGAAAAATATGAGGAGCATAAAAACTGTGAAGAACACGAGGAGCATGAAAAGGTATTGAAAAATATGAGGAGCTAGAAAAGGTGTGAAAAATATGAAGAACATGAAAAATTTGAAAAATTTGAGGAGATAGAAAAGGTGTGAAAATATGAAGAGCATGAAAAGGTGTGAAAAATACGAGGAGCACGAAAAGGTGTGAAAAATATGAGGAGCATGAAAAGGTGTGAAAAATACAAAGAGTGTGAAAAGCTGTGAAAATTATGAAGAGCATGAAAAAGTGTGAAAATTATGAAGAGCATGAAAAGGTGTGAAAATAGGAAGAGAATGAAAAGGTCTGATAAATACGAGGAGCCTGAAAAACTCAGAAAAATATTAGGAGCATGAAAAGTTGTCAAAAATATGAGGAGCATGAAAAGGTCTGGAAAATATGAGGAGCATGAAATGGTCTGAAAAATACGAGGAGCATGAAATGTTCTGGAAAATACGAGGAGCCTGAAAAGGTCTGAAAAATACAAGGAGCATGAAAAGGTGTGAAAAATTCGAGGAGCATGAAAAGGTCTGAGAAATAAGAGGAGCATAAAAAGGTCTGCAAATTACGCGGAGCATGAAAAGGTGCAATAAACACGAGTAGCATGAAAAGGTCTGAAAAATACGAGGAGCATGAAACGGTCTGAAAAATATGAGGAGCTAGAAAACGTCTGAAAAGTATGAAGAGCCTGAAAAGGTGTGAAAAATATGAAGACCATGAAAAGTTGTGAAAAATATGAGGAATATGAAAAGGTGTGAAAAATACGAGGAGCATGAAGAGGTGTGAAAAATACGAGGAGCATGAAAAGGTGTGAAAAATATGAAGAGCACGAAAATGTGTGACAATAAGAGGAGCACGAAAAGGTGTGAAAAATACAAGGAGCATGAAAAGTTGTGAAAAATACGAGGAGCATGAAAAGGTGTGAAGAATTCGAGGAGCATGAAAAGGTGTGAAAAATATGAGGAGCATGAAAAGCTGTGAAATATACGAGGAGCATGAAAAGGTCTGAAAAATATGAAGAGCATGAAAAGGTGTGAAAAATATAAGGAGCATGAAAAGGTGTGAAAAATACGAAGAGCAGGAAAAGGTGTGAAATATATGAAGAGCAGGAAAAGGTGTGAAAATTATCAAAAGCATGAAAAGGTCTGAAAAATATGAAGAGCATGATAAGGTGGCAAAAATATGAGGAGCATTGAAAGGTGTCGAAAATATGAGAAGCATGTTAAGGTGTGAAAAATATAAGGAGCATGAAACTCTATGAAAAATTAGAAGAGGATGAAACAGTGTGAAAAATATGAAGAGCATGAAAAGGTGTGAAAAATACGAGGAGCATGAAGAGGTGTGAAAAATACGAGGAGCATGAAAAGGTGTGAAAAAAAAAGGAGCATGAAATGGTGTGAAATATATGAGGAGCATGAAAAGGTCTGAAAAACATGAAGGGCCTGAAAAGGTGTGAAAAATATGAAGAGCATGAAAAGCTCTGAAAAATACGAGGAGCATGAAAAAGTCTGAAAAATATGAAGAGCCTGCAAAGGTGTGAAAAATATGAAGAACAAGAAAATGTCTGAAAAGGATGAAGAGCACGAAAAGGTGTGAAAAATAGAAGGAGATCGAAAAGGTGTGAAAAATACGAGGAGCATGAAACGGTCATAAAAATATGAGGAGCAGAAATAGGTGTCAAAAATATGAGGAGTATGAAATGGTGTGAAATTATGAAGAGCATGAAACGGTTTGAAAAATATGAGGAGCATGAAAAGGTGTCAAAAATATGAGGAGCAAGTAAAGGTATGAAAAATATGAGGCACATGAATCTGGATGAAAAATATGAGGAGTATGAAACGGTGTGAACAATATAAAGAGCATGAAAATGTGTGAAAAATATGAGGAGCATGAAAAGTTGTGAAAAATATGAGGAGCATGAAACGGTCTGAAAAAAATGAGGAGCATGAAAAGTTCTGAGATATAGGAGGACCATGAAAAGGTCTGAAAAATATGAGGAGCATGAAGGGGTGTTAAAAATATTAGGAGCATGAAATGGTGTGAAAAATATGAAGAGCATGATAAGGTGTGAAAAATATGAGCAGCATTAAAACGTGTGAAAAATAGGAAGATCATGAAACACTGTGAAAAACACAAAGAACATGAAAAGTTTGGAAAAATATCAATAGCAAGAAAAGGTCTGAAAAATACGAGGACCATGAAAAGGTCTGAAAAATACAGGAGCATGAAAAGGTCTGAAAAATACGAGGAGCATGAAATGGTCTGAAAAGAACGAGGAGCATTAAAAGATCTGAAAAATAGGAGCAGCATGAAAAGGACTTCAATATATGAAGAGCATGAAAAGGTGTCAAAAATATCAGGAGCGTGTAGAGGTGTGAAAAATATGAGGAGCATGAAATGGTGTGAAAAATATGACGAGCATGAAATGGTGGGAAATATACGAAGAGCATGAAAAGGTGTGAAAAACAGGAAGAGCATGAAAAGGTGTGAAACATATCAAGAGCATGAAACGGCCTGAAAAATTCGAAGAGCTGGAAAAGGTGTGAAAAAGCCGAAGAGCATGAAAAGGTTTGAAAAATACGAAGAGCATGAAAAGGTCTGCAAAATACGAGAAGCGTGAAAAGGTCTGAAATATACGAGGAGCATGAAAAGGTGTGAAAAGGATGAGGAGCATGAAAAGGTGTGAAAAATACGAGGAGCATGAAAAGGTGTGAAAAATACGAAGAGCCTGAAAAGGTGTGAAAATTATGAAGAGCATAAAAAAGTGTGAAAATTATGAAGATCATGAAAAGGTGTGAAAAATACGAGGAGCACGAAAAGGTGTGAAAAACACGAAGAGCATGAAAAGGTGTGAAAAATACGAAGAGCTTGAAAAGGTGTGACAACTACGAAGAGCATGAAATGGTCTGAAAAAACGAGGAGCATGAAAAGGTGTGAAAAATACGAGGAGCATGATAAGGTGTGAAAAATACGAGGAGCATGAAATGGTCTGAAAAAACGAGGAGCATGAAAAGGTGTAAAACATACTAGGAACATGAAAAGGTGTGAAAAATACGAGGAACATGAAAAGGTGTGAAAATTCCGAGCAGCATGAAAAGGTCTGAAAAATACGAGGAGCAAAAAAGGGTGAAAAATACGAAGAGCATGAAAAGGTCTGCAAAATACGAGAAGCATGAAGAGGTATGAAATATACGAGGAGCATGAAAAGTTGTGAAAAATACCAGGAGCATGAAAAGGTGTGAAAAATACTAGGAGCATGAAAAGGTGTGAAAAATATGAATAGCATGAAAAAGTGTGAAAAGTACGAGTATCATGAAAAGGTCTGAAAAATACTAGGCGCATGAAAAGTTCTGAAGAATATTTGGAGCTTGAAAAGGTGTCCAAAATATGAGGAGAATGAAAAGGTGTGTAAATATGAAGAGCATGAAAAGGTGTCAAAAATATGAGGAACATGTAAAGGTGTGAAAAATATGAGGAGCATGAATCTGTATGAAAAATATGAGGAGGATGAAACGGTGTGAAAAATATGAATATCATGAAAAGGTGTGAAAAATATGAGGAGTTTGAAAAAGGCTGAAATATACGAGAGCATGAAAAGGTGTGAAAAACACGAAGAGCATGAAAATGTGTGAAAAATAAGAACAGCCTGAAAAGGTGTGAAAAACAAGAAGAGCATGAAAAGGTCCAAAAACTACGAAGAGCTTGAAAAGATGTGACAAATACAAACAGCATGAAAAGGTGTGAAAAATACGAGGAGCATGAAAAGGTGTGAAAAAATGAGGAGCATGAAAGGGTCTGAAAAATACGAGGAGCATGAAGGGGTCTGAAAAATACAAGGAGCATGAAAAGGTCTGAAAAATACGAGGAGCAGGAAAAGATCTGAAAAATACGAGGAGCATGAAAGGGTCTGAAAAATACGAGGAGCATGAAATGATCTGAAATACACGAGGGGCAGGAAAAGATCTGAAAAATACGAGGAGCATGAAAGGGTCTGAAAAATACGAGGGGCATGAAATGGTCTGAAATACACGAGGGGCAGGAAAAGGTGTGAAAAATAGGAAGAGCATGAAAAGGTGTCAAAAATATGAGGAGCATGAAAAGGTGTGAAAAATATGAAGAGAATGAAAAGGTGTGACAAATACGAAGAGCATGAAAAGTTGTGAAAAATACCAGGAGCATGAAAAGGTGTGAAAAATACGAGGAGCAAGAAAAGGTGTGAAAAGTATGAGGAGCATTAAAATGTCTGAAAAATACGAGAGCATGAAAAGGTGTGAAAAACACGAAGAGCATGAAAAGCTGTGAAAAATATAAAAAGCATGAAAAGGTCTGAAAAATATGAAGAGCATGAAAAGGTGTGAAAAATATGAAGAGCATGAAAAAATGTGAAAAATATGAAGAGCATGAAAAGGTGTGACAAATACGAAGAGAATGAAAAGGTCTGAAAAATACGACAAGGATGAAAAAGTGTCAAAAATATGGGGAGCATGAAAAGGTGTCAAAAATATGAAGAGCATGAAAAGGTGTCAAAAATATGAGTAGCATGTAAAGGTTGAAAAATAAGAGGAGCATGAATTTGTATAAAAAATATGAGGAGCATGAAAAGGTCTGAAAAATATGAAGAGCTTGAAAAGGTGTGAAAAATATGAGGAGCATGAAAAGGTGTAAAAAATATGGAGAGAATGAAATGTGTGAAAAACACGAAAGGCATGAAAAGGTGTCAAAAATATCAAGAGCATGAAAAGGTCTGAAAAATATGAAGAGCATGAAAAGGTGTGAAAAACACGAAGAACATGAAAAGGTGTGAAAAATATCAAGAGCATGAAACGGCCTGAAAAATTCGAAGAGCAGGAAAAGTTGTGAAAAACCCGAAGAGCATGAAAAGTTTTGAATAATACGAAGAGCATGAAAAGGTCTGCAAAATACGAGAAGCATGAAAAGGTCTGAAATATACGAGGAGCATGAAAAGGTGTGAAAAATATGAGGAACATGAAAAGTGTGTGAAATACGAGGAGCATGAAAAGGTGTGAAAAATACGAAGAGCCTGAAAAGATGTGAAAATTATGAAGAGCATGAAAAATTGTGAAAATTATGAAGAGCTTGAAAAGGTGTGAAAAATATGAAAAGCATGAATGGTGTGAAAAATATGAGGAGCATGAAAAGGTGTTAAAAATACGAGAGCATGAAAGGCTGTGAAAAACAAGAAGAGCATGTAAAGCTGAGAAAAATATCAAGAGCATGAAAGGTCTGAAAAATATGAAGAGCATGAAAAGGTGTGAACAATACGAAGGGCATGAAAAGGTGTGAAAAATACGAAGAGCCTGAAAAGGTGTGAAAAAGCAGAAGAGCATCAAAAGGTGTGAAAAAAACGGAGAGCTTGAAAAGGTGTGACAAATACGAAGAGCATGAAAAATTGTGAAAAATACGAGTAGCATGAAAACTCTGAAAAATACGAGGAGCATGAAAAGGTCTCAAAACTACGAGGAGCATGAAAAGGTCTGAAAAATACGAGGAGCATGAAAAGGTCTGAAAAATTCGAGGAGCAAGAAAATGTCTGAAAAATATGTGGAACATGAAACGGTGTGAAAAATATGAAAAGCATGAAATGGTCTGAAAAATATGAGGAGCATGAAACGGTCTGAAATATATGAGGAGCATGAAAAGCTGTCAAAAATATGAGGAGCATTAAATGCTGTGAAAAAATCTAGAGCATGAAAAGGTTTGAAAAATATGCAGAGCATGAAAAGGTGTGGAAAATATGAAGAGCGTGAAAAGGTGTGAAAAACACAAAGAGCATGAAAAGTTCTGAAAAATATGAAGAGCATGAAAAGGTGTGAAAAATACGAGGAGCATGAAAAGGTGTGAAAAATACGAGGAGCATGAAAAAGTCTGAAAAATAGAGGAGCATGAAAAAGTCTGAAAAATAGAGGAGCATGAAAAGGCCTGCAAAGTAGGAGGAGCATGAAAAGCTCTGAAAAATGCGAGGAGCATGAAAAGGTGTGAAAAATACAAGGAGCATGAAAAGGTGTGAAATATACGAGGACCATGAAAAGGTGTGAAATATACGACGAGCATGAAAAGGTCTGAAAAATAGAACGGGCATGGAAATGTCTGAAAAATACGAGGAGCATGAAAAGGTGTGAAAAATACGAGGAGCATGAAAAGGCCTGAAAAACAGGAGGAGCATGAAAATGTCTGAAAAATAGGAGGAGCATGAAAAGCTCTGAAAAATAGGAGGAGCATGAAAAAGTCTGAAAAATAGAGGAGCATGAAAAGGTCTGCAAAGTAGGAGGAGCATGAAAAGCTCTGAAAAATACGAGGAGCATGAAAAGGTGTGAAAAATACAAGGAGCATGAAAAGGTGTGAAATATACGAGGACCATGAAAATGTGTGAAATATACGACGAGCATGAAAAGGTCTGAAAAATAGAACGGGCATGGAAATGTCTGAAAAATACGAGGAGCATGAAAAGGTCTGAAAAATATGAAGAGTCTGAAAAGGTGTCAAAAATATGAGTAGCAACAAAAGGTGTGAAAAATACGAAGAGCATGTAAAGTTTTGAAAAATATGATGAGCATGAAAAGTTCTGAAAAATACGAGGAGCATGAAAAGGTGTGAAAAATATGAAGAGCATGAAAAGGTGTGAAAAATATGAAGAGCCTGAAAACGTGTGAAAAACACAAAGAGCATGAAAAATTGTGAAAAATACGAGGAGCATGAAAAGGTGTGAAAAATATGAGGAGCATTGAAAGGTGTGAAAAATATGAGGAGCATGAAACGGTCTCAAAAATATGAGGAGCATGAAACGATCTGAAAAATATGAGGAGCATGAAAAGCTGCCAAATATATGAGGATCGTGAAACGGTGTGAAAAATACGAAGAGCATGAAAAGTTGAGAAAAATATCAAGAGCATGAAAAGGTCTGAAAAATAAGAAGAGCATGCCAAGGTGTGAAAATACGAACATCATGAAAAGGTGTGAAAAACACGAAGAGCATGAAAAGTTGTGAAAAATACGAGGTGCATGAAAAGGTCTAAAAATAAGAAGAGCATGAAAAGCTGTCAAAAGTATGAGGAGCATCAAAAGGTGTCAAATATATGTGGAGCATGAAAAGGTGTGTAAATATGAGGAGCATGAAATGGTCCAAAAAATATGAGGAGGATGAAAACTGTGAATAATACGAAGAGCATGAAAAGGTGTGAAAAATATAGGGGCATCAAAAGGTGTGAAAAATATGAGGAGCATGAAACTGTATGAAAAATATGAGGAGCATGAAACGGTGTGAAAAATATGAAGAGCATGAAAAAGTCTCAACAATACGAGGAGCATGAAAAGGGCTCAAATATACGAGGAGCATGAAAATGTCTGAAAAATACAAGGAGCAAGAAGAGGTCTGAACAAAACGAGAGGCAGGAAAAGGTCTCAAAAATACGAGGAGCATGAAAAGGTCTGAAAAAAACGAGGGGCAGGAAAAGTTCTAAAAAATATGAGGAGCATAAAAAGGTCTGAAAAATATGTAGAGCATGAAAAGGTGTCCAAAATATGACGAGCATGAAAAGCTGTAAAAAATATGAAGAGCATGAAAACCTGTCAAATATATGAGGAGCATGAAACTGCCTGGAAAATATGAGGAGCATGAAACGGTGTGAAAAATATGAAGAGCGTGAAATGGTGTGAAAAATATGAGAAGCTTGAAACGGTATGAAAAATACGAGGAACATGAAAAGGTTTGAAAATCACGAGGAGCATGAAAAGGTGTGAAAAATACGAGGAGCATGAAAAGGTGTGAAAAATACGAGGATCATGAAAAGTTGTGAAAAATACGAGGAGCATGAAAAGCTGTGAAATACGGGGAGCATGAAAAGGTGTGAAAATTGCGAGGAGCATGAAAAGGCCTGAAAAACAGGAGGAGCATGAAAATGTCTGAAAAAAGCTGCCAAAAAAAGGAGGAGCGTGAAACGGTGTGAAAAATACGAAGAGCATGAAAAGCTGAGAAAATATCAAGAGAATGAAAAGGTCTGAAAAATAAGAAGAGCATGAAAAGGTGTGAAAAATACGAATTCATGAAAAGTTGTGAAAAATACGAGGAGCATGAAAAGGATTGAAAAATAAGAAGAGCATGAAAAGCTGTCAAAAGTATGAGGAGCATCAAAAGTTATGAAAAATATGAAGAGCATGAAAAGGTGTCAAATATATGTGGAGCATGTAAAGGTGTGAAAAATATGAGGAGCATGAAACGGTCCGAAAAATATGAGGAGCCTGAAAAGGTGTGAAAAATATAAGGAGCATCAAAAGGTGTGAAAAATATGAGGAGCATGAAACTGTATGAAAAATATGAGGAGCATGAAACGGTGTGAAAAATATGAAGAGCATGAAAAAGTCTCAAAAATACGAGGAGCATGAAAAGGTTTCAAAAATACGAGGAGCATGAAAAGGTCTCAAAAATACTAGGAGCATGAAAAGGTCTGAAAAATATGAGGAGCATAAAACTGTATGAAAATTATGAGGAGCATGAAACGGTGTGAAAAATATGAAGAGCATGAAAATGTCTGAAATATACGAGGAGCATGAAAAGGTCTGAAAAATACGAGGAGCATGAAATGGTCTGAAAAATACGAGGAGCATGAAACTGTATGAAAAATATGAGGAGCATGAAACGGTGTGAAATATGTGAAGAGCATGAACATGTCTGAAAAATACAAGGAGCATGAAACGGTCTCAAAAATACGAGGAGCATGTAAACGTCTGAAAAATATCAAGAGTATGAAAAGGTGTCAAAAATATGAGAAACATGTAAAGGTTTGAAAAATATGAGGAGCATGAATCTGTATGCAAAATATGCGGAGTATGAAATGGTGTGAAAAATATGAAGAGCAAGAAAAGGTGTGATAAATATGAGGAGTATGCAAAGGTCTGAAAAATACGAGGAGCATGAAAAGGTCTGAAAAATACAAGGAGTATGAAATGGTCTAAAAAACACGAGGGCATGAAAAGGTCTGAAAAATACGAGAGCATTAAAAGGTCTGAAAAATGTGAGGAGGATGAGAAGGACTGAAAAATACGAGGAGCATGAAAAGCTGTCAAAAATATGAGGAGAATTAAATGGTGTGAAAAAAATGAAGAGCATGAAAAGGTGTGAAAAATATGCAGAGCATGAAAAGTTTTGAAAAATATGAACAACATGAAAAGGTGTGAAAAATACGAGGAGCATGAAAAGGTGTGAAAAATACGAGGAGCATGAAAAGGCCTGAAAAACAGGAGGAGCATGAAAATGTCTGAAAAATAGGAGGAGCATGTAAAGGTCTGAAAAATAGGAGGAGGATGAAAAGGCCTGCAAAATAGGAGGACCATGAAAAGCTCTGAAAAATACAAGGAGCATGAAAAGGTCTGAAAAATTGGAGGAGCATGAAAAGGTCTGAAAAATACGAGGAGCATGGAAAGGTCTGAAAAAAACGAGGGGCAGGAAAAGGTCTCAAAAATACTAGGAGCATGAAAAGGTCTGCAAAATACGAGGAGCATGAAAAGGTCTGAAAAATACGAATAGCATGAAAAGGTCTGAAAAATAAAAGGAGCATGCAAAGGTGTCAAAAATATTAGTAGCATGTAAATTTGTCAAAAATATGAAGAGCATGAAAAGGGGTCAAAATATGAATAGAATGTAAAGGTGTGAAAAATAAGAGGAGCATGAATCAGTATGAAAAATATGAGGAGCATGTAAAGGTGTGAAAAATATGAGGAGCAAGAAACGGTCTGAAAAATATGAGGAGCATGAAAAACTGTCAACAATATGAGGAGCATGAAACAGTGAGAAAAATATGAAGAGCATGAAAAGGTGTGAAAAATACGAGGACCATGAAAAGGTCTGAAAAAGACGAGGATCATGAAAAGGTCTGAAAAATACCAGGAGCATGAAAAGGTCTGAAAAATACCAGGAGCATGAAAAGGTCTAAAAAATATGAAGATCATGAAAAGGTGTCAAAAATATGAGGAGCAGAAAAGGTGAGAAAAATATGAATAGCATAAAAAGGAGTCAAAAATATGAGGAGCATGTAAAGGTGTGAAAAATATGAGGATAATGAAACTGAATCAAACACGTGTTTGTTCAGCGAGGTCAGGATTCCTGCCTAGTTGCGAGGGACAACTCGCGATTCTCCTCGAGGTTTGGAAGGGCAATTGGGACACCTCTCCAGCTGAGGCGGGAGACCAAGGGTCCCTTTCCACGTGCCACAGGAATCCTGGGACTCCTATCAAGTTTCACGAGGAGTCAGGCATCGTCTCCTTTGGAGGCACTGATCTCCACGTACCTCTGGAGTTTTCAAAGGATGTGAGGCCTCCGGTCGCGATGAGGTGGGGAACTAGGTCTTTCTCTGTGGTCCTCACAGGGGATTCAGACATCCTTTTGTCTTGGGAGATGGAAGACGAGCCTGTATTCAGTCACTGCAGGGATATCCGGCCTTATTTCAAGTCAGGGCATCGCGGTGTCCATTCCATTGAGGCCGCAAACTAAGGATACTGTCACATACCTAGAGCTGAGAGAAGCCTCCTTTTGAGGTGCATGTGGTTAGGGGGTATTCCTCTGGAGTCGAAGCCAGGGACTAACCTCTCATCTCGAGTTGATTTTTGGTCCACGGAGCACTTTCGTGTTGCTACAGTGACCTCAGGATCCCTCTAGCCTTGAAACAGTGTTCTTGGGGTTTCTCTGGAGTGCCTTCAAGGAAATCAAGGCTCCTTTTCTTGTGTGATGTGCAACACGGAATTGCTCTGCACGCCGGGCAGGGGAATTGGGCCTCATCTCGCGGCGAGGGTGAAGTCTCACAGTTTTTCTCGAGTTGCGGCGGGAACCTGGGGTATATTCTCGAGTTACGTCGGACATGGCGCTTCCACACACGTGTTTGTTCAGCGACGTCAGGACTCCTGCCTAGTTGCGAGGGACAACTCGGGATTCTCCTCGAGGCTTGGCAGGGCAATTGGGACGTCTCTCCAGCTGAGGCGGGAGACCAAGTGTCCCTTTCCACGTGCCACAGGAATCCTGGGACTCCTATCAAGTTTCACGAGGAGTCAGGCATCGTCTCCTTTGGAGGCACTGATCTCCGCGTACCTCTGGAGTTTTCAAAGGATGTGAGGCCTCCGGTCGCGATGAGGTGGGGAACTAGGTCTTTCTCTGTGGTCTCCACAGGGGATTCAGACATCCCTTTCGTCTTGGGAGATGCAAGACGAGCCTGCATTCAAGTCACTGCAGGGATATCCGGCCTTATTTCGAGTCAGGGCATGGCGGTGTCCATTCCACTTGAGGCCGCAAACTCAGGGTCCCTCTCACATACCTAGAGCTGAGAGAAGCCTCCTCTTGAGGTGCTTGTGGTAAGTTGGTATTCCTCTGGAGTCGAAGCCAGGGACTAACCTCTCATCTCGAGTTGATTTTTGGTCCACGGAGATCTTTCATATTGCTACAGTGACCTCAGGATGCCTCTAGCCTTGAAACAGTTTTCTTGGGGTTTCTCTGGAGTGCCATTAAGGAAAGCAAAGCTCCTTTCATGTGTAATGTGCAACACGGAATTTCTCTGTACGAAGTGCACGCGAATCGGGCCTCATCTGGCGGCGAGGGGGAAGTCTCATAGTTTTTCTCGAGTTGCGGCGGAACCTGGCGTATATTCTCGAGTTACGACGGGGATGGCCCTTCCACACTCGTGTTTGATCAGCGACGTCAGGACTCTTGCCTAATTGCGAGGGACAACTCGGGATTCTCCTCGAGGCATGGCAGGGCAATTGGGACGCCTCTCCAGCTGAGGCGGGAGACCAAGGGTCCCTTTCCACGTGCCACAGGAATCCTGGGACTCCTTCAAGTTTCACGAGGAGTCAGGCATTGCCTCCTTAGGAGTCACAGATCTATGCGTTCCTCTGGAGTTTTGAAAGGATATGGGGCCTCTGGTGGTGATGAGGTGGGGAACTAGGTCTTTGTCTGTGGTCTCCACAGGGGATTCAGACATACTTTCGTCTTGGGTGATGCAAGACAAGCCTGGATTCAAGTCACTGCAGGGATATCCGGCCTTATTTCGAGTCAGGGCATCCCTGTGTCCATTCCACTTGAGGCCGCAAACTCAGGGTCCCTTTCACATACCTAGAGCTGTGAGAAGCCTCCTCTTGAGGTGCTTGTGGTAAGGTGGTATTCCTCTGGAGTCGAAGCCAGGGACTAACCTCTCATCTCGAGTTGATTTTTGGTCCACGGAGCTCTTTCGTGTTGCTACAGTGACCTCAGGATCCCTCTAGCCTGGAAACAGTGTTCTTGGGGTTTCTCTGGAGTGCCATCAAGGAAATCAAGGCTCCTTTCATGTGTGATGTGCAACACGGAATTGCTCTGCAAGCAGGTGGCAGGGGAATCGGGCCTCATCTCGGCAGGGATGGGGAAGTCTCATAGGTTTTTCTCGAGTTGCGGCGGGAACCTGGGGTATATTCTCGAGTTACGACGGGGATGGCCCTTCCTACCACGTGTTTGCTTCACCGGACGTCAGGACTCCATGCCTAGTTGCGAGGGACAACTCGTGTTCACCTCGAGGCTTGGCAGGGCAATTGGGACGCTCTCCCGGCTTAGGCGGGGAAGACAAGGGTCCCTTTCCACGTGCCACAGGAATCCTGGGACTCCTATCAAGTTTCACGAGGAGTCAGGCATCGTCTTCTTTGGAGGCACTGATCTCCGCGTACCTCTGGAGTTTTCAAAGGATGTGAGGTTTCCGGTCGCGATGAGGTGGGAAACTAGGTCTTTCTCTGTGGTTTCCACAGGGGATTCAGCCATCCTTTCGTGTTGGGAGATGCAAGACGAGCCTGCATTCAAGTCACTGCAGGGATATCCGGCCTTATTTCGAGTCAGGGCATCGCGGTGTCCATTCCACTTGAGGCCGCAAACTCAGGGTACCTCTCACATACCTAGAGCTGAGAGAAGCCTCCTCTTGAGGTGCTTGTGGTAAGGTGGTATTCCTCTGGAGTCGAAGCCAGGGACTAACCTCTCATCTCGAGTTGATTTGTGGTCCACGGAGCTCTTTCGTGTTGCTACAGTGACCTCAGGATCCCTCTAGCCTTGAAACAGTGTTCTTGGGGTTTCTCTGGAGTGCATCAAGGAAATCAAGGCTCCTTTCATGTGTGATGTGCAACACGGAATTGCTCTGCACGCAGTGCAGGGGAATCGGGCCTCATCTCGCGGCGAGGGGGAAGTCTCATGGTTTTTCTCGAGTTGCGGCGGGAACCTGGGGTATATTCTCGAGTTACGACGGGGATGGCCCTTCCACCCACGTGTTTGTTCAGCGACATAAGGACTCCTGCCTAGTTTTGAGGCACAACTCGGGATTCTCCTCGAGGCTTGGCAGGGCAATTGGGACGCCTCTCCAGCTGAGGCGGGAGACCAAGGGTCCCTTTCCACGTGCCACAGGAATCCTGGGACTCCTATCAAGTTTCACGAGGAGTCAGGCATCGTCTCCTTTGGAGACACTGATCTCTGCGTACCTCTGGAGTTTTCAAAGGATGTGAGGCCTCCGGTCGCGATGAGGTGGGGAACTAGGTCTTCTCTGTGGTCTCCACAGGGGATTCAGACATCCTTTCGTCTTGGGAGATGCAAGACGAGCCTGCATTCAAGTCACTGCAGGGATATCCGGCCTTATTTCCGTCAGGGCATCGCGGTGTCCATTCCACTTGAGGCCGCAAACTCAGGTCCCTCTCACATACCTAGAGCTGAGAGAAGCCTCCTCTTGAGGTGCTTGTGGTAAGGTGGTATTCCGGGCAGGAAGTCGATAGTCAGGGACTAACATCTCATCTCGAAATTGATTTTTGGTCCACGGAGCTCTTTTCGTGTTGCTACAGTGACCTCAGGATCCCTCTAGCCTTGAAAACCGTGTTCTTGGGGTTTCTCTGGAGTGCCATCAAGGAAATCAAGGCTCAAAAGGTGTGAAAAATATGAAGACCATGAAAAGTTGTGAAAATACGAGGAACATGAAAAGGTGTGAAGAATTCGAGGAGCATGAAAAGGTGTGAAAAATACGAAGAGCATGAAAAGGTCTGGAAAATATGAGGAGCTAGAAAAGGTCTGAAAAATATGAAGAGCCTGAAAAGGTGTGAAAAATATGAAGACCATGAAAAGTTGTAAAAATACGAGGAACATGAAAAGCTGTGAAGAATTCGAGGAGCATGAAATGGTGTGAAAAATATGAAGAGCATGAAAAGTTCTGAGAAACAGGAAGAGCACGAAAATGTGTGAATAATATGAAGAGCAAGAAAAGGTCTGAAATTTACGAGGAGCACGAAAAGCTGTGGAATATACGAGGAGCATGAAAAGTTGTGAAAAATACGAGGAGCGTGAAAATTTGTGAAAATTACATAGAGGAAGAAAAGGTGTGAAAAATAGGAGGAGCACGAAAACGTGTGAAAAATACGAGGAGCATGCAAAGGTGTGAAAATACGAGGAGCTCGAAAAGGTGTGAAAAATATGAAGAGCATGAAAAGCCGTGAAGAACACGAAGAGCTAGAAAAGGTGTTGAAAAATGTGAGGAGCACGAAAAGTTGTGAAAAATAGGAGGAGCACGAAAAGGTCTGAAATATACGAGGAGCATGAAAGTGTGTGAAAAATATGAAGAGGACAATAGTTCTGAAAAATATGAAGAGCATGAAAAGGTGTGAAAAATATGAAGGAGCGTGAAAAATTCTGAAAAATACGAGGAGCACGAAAAGGTGTGAAAAATAGGAGGAGCACGAAAAGGTGTGAAAAATACGAGGATCATGAAAAGTTGTGAAAAATATCAGGAGCACGAAAAGATGTGAAAAATACGAGGAGCACAAAAAGGTGTGAAAAATACGAGGAGCATGAAGAGGTGTGAAAAATACGAGGAGCATGAAAAGGTGTGAAAAATACGAGGAGGATGAAACGGCATGAAAAATACGAGGAGCATGAAAAGGTGTGAAGAATACGAGGAGCATGCAAGGTGTGAAAAATACGAGGAGCATGAAAAGTTCTGAGAAATACGAGGAGCATGAAAAGGTCTGGGAAATACGAGGAGCATGAAAAGGTCTGAAAAATACGAAGAGCACGAAAAGGTGTGAAAAAGGTGAAGGGCATGAAATGGTGGGAATAATATGAAGAGCACGAAAAGGTCTGAAAAATACGGAGAGGACGAAAAGGTGTGAAAAATAGAAGGAGCACGAAAAGGTGTGAAAATACGAGGAGCACGAAAAGGTGTGAAAAATACAAGGAGCATGAAAAGTTGCACAAAATAGGAGGAGCATGAAAAGTTGTGAAAAAAACGCGGAACATGAAATGGTGTGAAAAATACGAGGAGCATGAAATATTGTGAAAAAACGGAGATCATGAAAAGGTGTGAAGAATTCGAGGAGCATGAAAAAGTGTGAAAAAGACGAGGAGCATGAACAGGTGTGAAAAATATGAAGAGCATGAAAATGTATGAGAAACGTGAAGAGCACGAAAAGGTGTGAATAATATGAAGAGCACGAAAAGGTCTGAAATTTACCAGGAGCATGAAGAGCTGTGGAATATACGAGGAGCATGAAAAGTTGTGAAAAATACGAGGAGCATCAAAAGGTGTGAAAATTACAAGGAGGAAGAAAAGGTGTGAATAATAGGAGGAGCACGAAAAGTTGTGAAAAATACGAGGAGCACGAAAAGGTCTGAAATATACAAGGTGCAAGAAAGGGTGTGAAAAATATGAGGAGCACAAAAGTTCTGAAAAATATGAAGAGCATGAAAAGGTGTGAAAAATATGAAGAGCATGAAAAATTCTGAAAAATACGAGGAGAACGAAAAGGTGTGAAAAATAGGAGGAGCACGAAAAGGTGTGAAAAATATGAGGATCATGAAAAGTTGTGAAAAATATGAGGAGCACGAAAAGGTGTGAAAAATACGAGGAGCATGAAAAGGTCTGAAAAATACGAGGAGCATCAAAAGGTGTGAAAAATGCAAGGAGCATGAAAAGATCTGAAAAATACGAGGAGCATGAAAAGGCCTGAAAAATAGGAGGAGCATGAATAGATCTGAAAAATATGAGGAGCTAGAAAAGGTGTGAAAGATATGAAGAACATGAAAAATTTGAGGAGATAGAAAAGGTGTGAAAATATGAAGAGCACGAAAAGCTGTGAAAAATACGAGGAGCATGAAAAGGTCTGAAAAATATGAAGAGCACGAAAAGGTCTGAAAAATACAAAGAGCACGAAAAGGTGTGAAAAATATGAGAAGGACGAAAAGGTGTGAAATATATGAGGAGCATGAAAAGGCGTCAAAAATACGAAGAGCATGAAAAGCTGTGAAAATAATGAAGAGCATGAAAAAGTGTGAAAATTATGAAGAGCATGAAAAGTACTGAAATATAGGAGGACCATGAAAAGGTCTGAAAAATATGAGGAGCATGAAAAGGTGTTAAAAATATTAGGAGCATGAAACGGTGTGAAAAATATGAAGAACATGATGAGGTGTGGAAAATATGACCAGCATTAAAACGTGTGAAAAAGAGGAAGAGCATGAAACACTGTGAAAAACATGAAGAGCATGAAAAGTTTGGAAAAATATCAATAGCATGAAAAGGTCTGAAAAATATGAAAAGCATGAAAAGGTGTGAATAATATGAATAGCATGAACAGGTGTGGAAAATACGAGGAGCATGAAAAGATCTGAAAAATACGAGGAGCATGAAACAGTCAGAAAAATATGAGGAACATGAAACTGTCTGAAAAACATGAGGAGCAAGAAATGGTCTGAAAAAAATGAGGAGCATGAAAAGTTGTGAAAAATATGAAGAGCATGAGAAGGTGTGAAAAATACGAGGATCAGGAAAAGGTGTGAAAAATACGAAGAGCATGAAAAGGTCTGAAAAATACAAGGAGCATGAAAAGTTGCGCAAAATAGGAGGAGCATGAAAAGTTGTGAAAAAAACGCGGAACATGAAATGGTGTGAAAAATACGAGGAGCATGAAATGTTGTGAAAAAAACGAAGATCATGAAAAGGTGTGAAGAATTCGAGGAGCATGAAAAGGTGTGAAAAAGACGAGGAGCATGAAAAGGTGTGAAAAATATGAAGAGCATGAAAATGTATGAGAAACGTGAAGAGCACGAAAAGGTGTGAATAATATGAAGAGCACGAAAAGGTCTGAAATTTACCAGGAGCACGAAGAGCTGTGGAATATACGAGGAGCATGAAAAGTTGTGAAAAATACGAGGAGCATCAAAAGGTGTGAAAATTACAAGGAGGAAGAAAAGGTGTGAATAATAGGAGGCGCACGAAAAGTTGTGAAAAATACGAGCACGAAAAGGTCTGAAATATACGAGGTGCATGAAAGGGTGTGAAAAATATGAAGAGCACAAAAGTTTTGAAAAATATGAAGAGCATGAAAAGGTGTGAAAAATATGAAGAGCATGAAAAATTCTGAAAAATACGAGGAGCATGAAAAGGTGTGAAAATAGGAGGAGCACGAAAAGGTGTGAAAAATATGAGGATCATGAAAAGTTGTAAAAATTTTAGGAGCACGAAAAGGTGTGAAAAATACAAGGAGCATGAAAAGGTCTGAAAAATACGAGCAGCATGAAAAGGTGTGAAAAATACAAGGAGCATGAAAAGGTGTTGAAAATAGGAGGAGCATTTGGAAAAGGTGGTTGAAAAATATGAGGAGTATGAAAGGTCTGAAAAAATACGAGGTGATTGAAAATGTCTGAAAAAATACGAGGAAGCATTGAAAAGGTCTAGAAAATATGAGGAGCATGAAAAGGTCTGAAAAATACGAGGAGCATGAAATGTTCTGGAAAATACGAGGAGCCTGAAAAGGTCTGAAAAATACAAGGAGCATGAAAAGG